>NW_018408747.1:59654-78850 GCF_002113885.1 Mizuhopecten yessoensis | reverse complement strand
GGGGGGGGGGGGTCGGGTGGTGCGGTGGTGCAGTGAATAGCGCACTCGCCTTTTACCAAGACGACCGGGTTTCAATTCCCCTATCGGACTCGGAAAGGTATAGGATTATCTGCCCGACCACTTGGATTCTCCAAGTGTTTCTCCCACATTAAGACCCTACGAACGCTTACATCCGGGGTGATTAATATAAGTTGAAATAACTTGTTTCATAATTGTTGTAAAATTAATAAGGTTTATATTTATATTTATTATGTAGTTGTTTGTCAAAACGATGTTTCTGTATTATATTTTGTAGTTTATACTTTAATTTTCGCCAATCAAAACGCATTGTCATGGTATCTTATCGTATTCTGGTAGTTGGAATGAGATAACAAGAGGCCCATGGGCCTTAACGGTCAACTGATATATTTATACAGAGAGTTGATTTTGTTTTTAAATTGAACAGAAATATTATTCAAATTGACAAAAAACAATAAAACCACCTTATTCAATATCTAGCATACAGATTTAAGACTAAAAAGTATTTGAAACTAGCACCTCTGATTCTAAACAAGGAAAATGAAGACATTTTAGCACACTGACTCATTTGGGCCCCACCCTACAGCCCTTGAGGGTAGGGCTGGCTCAAACTTTTCAAAGTATCAAACTGTCAACTCAATGTCATAATTCCAATCAAGTTATTAACATGTTATGTTCAAAGTATCATTTGCCATTATAAATCATAATAAAAATCCCCCCCTCCTTCCCGAAATAAACTATAGTAAAGTTTACCCCCTCCCCAGGGGTAAACGTGAGACCCCAGGGTCATGAAATTCACATTTTTGGTAAAGCACCTTAAGTCCATTCCATCTATGAAGAGTATTTGATTCTACCATATCTGGGTCTTGAGAAGAAGATTTTTGAAATTTCAGTCAATTCGAGTCTTTTTTGGCCCCGCCCCTCAGGCCCCTGTGGGCTTGGGACTAAACCGGCCACTAGTTTTGTTGACCTTTGTCCATGGAAGGTTCCTGCAAAATTTCATTGATATTGGTTCAGGGGTTTTGAAGAAGAAGTCGAAAATGTAAATTGTTTACGGACGCACGACGGACGACGACGGACAAAAAGTGATCGCAAAAACCCTCGGGCGGAATTTTCCTACAATACACCCCTGGGCATAAAAGAGTCCTATAATATTATCTCACAATTACCTGAATTAAAAAGATCATGCATAAAATCCACATTGAATTGAAATATGATCCTTTCTTCCTCTTCCTCAGAGGTAGACCAATCGTGGGTTTTCATGTAGCACTCCGGGTCAAAGTTGTCATACTCAGTCGTTTCTGTCAGAGACATCATCTTGTATGGCCAGTACAAAGCAATATGACCAATACAGATAGGTTCGTGTTATAATGAGAACGGTGCACGGTCATGTGTGTGTATCTTGCATATATAGGTCTCTGTCAGCAGGCCCAAGTTTCAGAGGCAACGATTGGTTGAACAAAATATGTTCATATTTTATTACTAATTATAATTTAACCTAGCAAAGCAGGAAAATATATATCCTTGTTTTAATCTTCATTTTCTTATTTAAACCTTCCATACACATTCCATTTCGTGTTAACTCTTTGGAAACCCTATGTCAATCTGATGCCAATTCCCAATAGAGGGTGACCCTTTTTCCATTCGTTGTAGTGTATGGATGCATAAATCAATTACGAAAGAGGCAAGCGTGAAGTAAAATATGATCTGCTTAATTCTAGAGGATCACTAATACTGAAAATATCTTTATTCAAACAGGGAAAAACGATTGTCAAAATGAATATCAACCAACTCTCTTAGAACACTGTTCCCATCAATTTAGGACCTTGTTAGGCCCCCTTCTCACACACATGCTAAAACTTGATAGATATCGAAACTTACCTAATAAGACATAATGAGACCATGTTTTGTATGCATAAATAAATGGAAAAATGTGTCAAAATTAGTCGTGTTTGTCCAATAGTCACTCTTCAAAACGCGCACCAATTTAGCCTTAATAGTCCAGTTATTAGAAGGACGACGGATGGAACGGCTAGACACGATGAGTGCTTTTTTTATCACATGACGTCTTTGTAAGAACTTGTAAAGACAATAGAAATGATTGGTTGAACACGAAAAATTTATTATTCATACTTTTATAAAATGATATACGTTTTGAATATATATTACTGCATATAATTGTATATAAAACAAATTGAGATTATTGTTATTTCTTTCAGGAGGAAACACATGTTACAAGTCACGTGATGAATTATATTAACTACATACGTGTTGATGAGTTATTTTTTTCTATTCAAAACAAACACCAATTTAGCCTAAATAGTCCAGTTATTAGAAGAACGACGGACTGAACGGCTAGACACGATGAGTGCTTATTCATCACATGCCGTATTTGTAAGCACTAGCAAAGACAACAGAAGTCACGTGATGAATTATATTAACTACATACGTGTTGATGAGTTGTTTTTTTCTATTCACACAGTATTTACAACATAAAATAACTTCTACCCTTACGATTCAACTATATAGTCATTGCTTTACTAATCCAGATGATTAATTGTTTGTGTTTATGGGGAACAGTAAAACTGACAAAGTAAACGAGGATCATTTTATTCAAAACTATGTGAATATTATATTAAAACGGTTGAATTGAAGGTTATCGCTGCTTCTCTGAGACTGAGTTTGGTCAAAAGACTTTTGTTAGTGAAGGGAAATGGCAGTATATGTTTAGTCTTTTTATAGATAATGGCATATTTGTTTATGTCGGCGATGGTTATTTACAGAAATAATGGATGTAGCATCATGATCTGGAAAGAAGTCCTGGAAAACTAGGAAAGACTGAAAATGGCTGAGAAGGATTTTTTTATAGACAAGAGATGTCAGTAATGTAAATTTCGTTATGGTTATGTGTTTTGATAAAAGGTGTTTTATAGAGAACGGTAAATCAAAGGAATAGTTATAATCAGTAATCTCAAAACACTAACGCCGGTCGAGGAGAAAATGTAGGGAAATTTCAAACATTTGCCTATGATTTCATCAGTACGTCGAAAAAAGCAGTTTCAGGACTCTCATATATTTGAAATTTATCTCTAGCTATCCATATCAGAATAAGGTATACAACGTAAGTTCGGGGACAAAATAACTCATTTAACATAGTATGTAAAAGAAACATCAAAATATAGCTCAAGGGTTCANTGAGGAGAAAATGTAGGGAAATTTCAAACATTTGCCTATGATTTCAACAGTTCGTCGAAAAAAGCAGTTTCAGGACTCTCATATATTTGAAATTTATCTCTAGCTATCCATATCAGAATAAGGTATACAACGTAAGTTCGGGGACAAAATAACTCATTTAACATAGTATGTAAAAGAAACATCAAAATATAGCTCAAGGGTTCAACATGGTCGCTATTTTTCTGTAGTAGCCCTATATGTCGTAGATTTACATATATTCTTAACCATTACACCGACACAACTTTTTATAAGCTCAATCTATATTACAGTGTTACCTGCCAACTATATGGAATGCAAGTTAACCGTTCAACAGTGTATAAATTCAAGCCATATTTGTACAAAGCATTTGGTTGTTCTATACATGAAAAAGAGACTTACATAACGGCGTAAGCACACTGAAACAAGATACTAGACCAGAACAGCTGATACACAAGTACAAAGGAAAGTCTATATTATATAGCTTCAATATACCTGTTATATCTAATATTATTTTGAGGGAAGAAAACGTAACGACCATTTTTGTAAGTAATAGAATTTTGTGGTGAAGTGATAATTACTGCCAAGGTGTCAACAGATATGAACTTGTGTAAAGCTACAGTAGTATGTTGGTTTTAAATTGTAGAGGGAAACAATGAACAATTACAGTCAAAAACACACAACAACAACAGTTTGGAAATTAGTTAATACCGTTTTGTACTATTTCTTTGAGAAGTATCGACTTTATGTGTTATTCATTTGAAGTAATATAACAACTTCCACCTAAATTATATCAAGTTGATTCACACTTTCAGAAAATTTTCAAGTTACAGGATATTCTAGATACATGAGTGATATTGACAAATATCTACCCATTCCATTTTATTTTACTTTCAATTCCCACTCAAAAGTTGGAAATTTACCTTTTCCCAAGAACAGCCTTGAGCGAGCAGAAAGCCAAATGAACATAGACATTATGTACAAGAGATTTTACAATAACGCCGCGATCTTGTTGATTTCAATCATCATTAAGATTTCCTGAATAGAGAAATAGCACATCAACACGAATGTAGACAAGATGTTTTATCACGTGATTGTTAACATCTGTTACCTAGCAAAGAAATAAAAGCCGTTTAAATTTGTAATGGCATTATTATATAATATTATATACGACAAGGTTATCATTTGTATATCATTATGTCCAAATATGAATAATTTATAGTTCATTGAACTACTTTTGTTTAACTTTTTTTCTTGGAAAGTGCTGTCAAGGACGTCAGATAACCACAATGCACTCACAGAGACAGGTTTCTTACTATCACAAGTACTTGACAGTGTTAGCTACAAAGGTGTTTGTATTTGCCATTTGAAAATATGTCTCTAATGGAAACGACTGATTATCAAAACTGTTATCACACTTTTCTATGATATGGGAACAGGAATCGAGGAGAACATTACAATTTGTACACACAAGTGATTGCTCCATTATCTCCTGGTAATATATACGGTACATTATGCCAAAAGTTAATTACACTGCAATAAAATTTAAAATAGACAAATGCACTATAGGCAAACAAGTTGTCATCTTATATAATTTGGTATTTCAGTAACACGGTATGATGTTTTGAGGGATACAAATCATATTGTAAGCTGAAGTTACAAGTGTAGATATGGAATATCTGAGATATGAGAGGTCTGATGCTGCAAGGTTACGGTCAAAGGTAGGAAGTGACAAGAAAGTGTAACACGATACCGGGAAATATTTCAGTTTCGATATGTTGATACAAACATCAATATGAGTTTGAATCAATTGACAAACTAATATCAATGTTTGTGATGCTGTTAAATCTTAATATATCACTTTTACAAGCATCTGATTGTTATGGCATTTACAAGTTTGTTCTCTGTCTTTCACCATTTGTTATTATAAGTTATCAAATAGCAATAGGAACCTAACCATTTTAAAAGGACATTAACATATACAAGCAACAAATGTTTTCTCTCCGAATATTTTATTTTAAATCCATTTTATTATAAACTGTAAGATTTAACGAACAGGCAAGTCATCTAGTAACCTGAAAGAGAAAAAAGGAAGTTCGGTTAATAATCAATACAATGCACATGATACGGTTATTAATAAATATTTTAAAAGCGACATACATGTATCTGATTTTTTTCTTCGTTTGAGATATATCAAACATGTTCATTATTACCTTTTCCTCCTCCCATTCCACCGTCCATTCCTCCGAATCCGCCTCCGTTCATTCCTCCGAATCCACTTTGGCCTCCCATTCCACCGCCCATTCCTCCGAATCCGCCTCCGTTTATTCCTCCGAGTCCACTTTGGCCTCCCATTCCACCGCCCATTCCTCCGAATCCGCCTCCGTTCATTCCTCCGAATCCGCCTTTGCCTCCTATTCCACCGCCCATTACTCCGGATCCACCTCCGTTCATACCTCCGAATCCGCCTCCATTCATTCCTCCGAATCCACCGTTGCCTCCCATTCCGGAGCCACCGAAACTTCCGCCCATAGAGCCGGCACCACCTCCGTAACCTTATAAAAACCATTATGTCGGATAACATCACTTTATTATTTGATATTCCTGTTATAAAAATGATTATTCTGCATTTTATTTTATAAAATCTAATTTTCATCACATATCTCTTCATATTTAACTACCTCCAATTGAAAATATCAGGCATGAAAAACGTTGAAAACTTACCAGCTCTCCTGTAACCTGAAATAAAAAGTACACAATATCAAAAATTTTAAACATAGATATTTCAACATGTGTTTTTATAACAGCAAATTGTATTACTTTGTGTATAGGCTGACCCACCAGTCAGTGTATATTGAAACAGATTATCAACAAATCCTTATCATAAAAATATATTGGTTAAGAAACCAACAGTTTACAGTGTGATCCACTCAAATTATTTAAGATATTTATTTTCAGTGTAGTTTATTTGATAAATCTTGAAATCATTTATCAGAATCACTTTCTGTTCGTTTTATATGATAATTTATTAAATAAAAACTTACGTCCACCGCCGTTACTGGCGCCATTACCGTATCCGTTTCCGGCGCCATTGCCGTATCCGTTTCCGGCGCCATTGCCGTAACCGTTTCCGGCGCCATTGTCGTATCCTTTTCCGGCGCCATTGCCGTTACCATTTCCGCCGCCATTTCCGTTACCATTTCCGTTTCCGAATCCATTTCCATATCCTGTCAGTAATAGATATTGCGTAAATCACATTAGCATTTGATTACAGTAAATATATCTTTAATGAAATAATTTATTGTTCATTATTAATATGCGCCATTCCAAAGATTGTCAAGTCATACCATAAAATGATGATTACAAAAGCTTCAAACTGAACTTACAAACCTATTTTAATTATGGAATGTTATATTGATAATGCATTATTATAAAATCAATGTAAATAAAGGTATTGATATTTTTAAATTTATGAAAGTCTCCTGTTTCATACTATTATTTCATTTTGCTTTTCTAAATTTTCAAAAAGTACAAAGNATGGAAGTCTCCTGTTTCATACTATTATTTCATTTTGCTTTTCTAAATTTTCAAAAAGTACAAAGCTTTTTTAAATACATTAAAATTTGTAAAATCATATTGATAATTCATGATTACAGAATCAATGTAAATAAAGGTATTACTATCTTAATCTGTTGGAAGTCTACTAGTTTATACTTTAATTTATTTTTTTATTTCAAAATTCAGCTTTTATTATATTTCATACATAATATCAAAAATTGATTATTTTGTAAAATGATTCTTACCTGCAGCGCTTACAGCGACCAAGAGGCATGAAGCCAAACACATACATATATAGGTGTTCATTTTTGCGTTCTGAAAGGAATACCTTACAATCGAAAAGTTAAACTGTTAACAAGATGAACATGTTACTTGTGTCTTTTGTTCCGACANCAATCGAAAAGTTAAACTGTTAACAGGATGAACATGCTACTTGTGTCTTTTGTTCCGACAATCATTTGAACTAACAAGGTTTAGCTAATCAAATCATCTAATTTCATATAAATCGTTTAGTTAAAGAATAAGTGTTCCGAAAAATAATTTCTATTCCATTTTTCTGCCTACCCTTAGATACTAAGTATATATACCGAATCCAATTTTATTTAGCTTTCAACAGTTAAACACATCTAAAGAATACCTTATATATGAATTTTCTGTTCGGAAAGCTTCTTGTTATATCTCAAAAATAAATTGTATAGTGACAATGAAGCAATGTATGAATATAAACAAAAGCAATCAATAATTCTTTAAATGATTATCAAGATATTTCACAACGAACTTGAATTCATTTAATTATAATTACAATATTTTTTTAATGATAATTAGGTCTAATGTATAAAAAAAAATAGCATAATCAATTTAATATAAAACGTACCGGACTTGGCTAGAAGATACTGGTGGAGGACTGGAGAGGTGGTGCAGAGGAAGATAGATTAGGGTCTTTATTTATACAAAATGAGACGGAAGTCTGCACATGCAATGTCTTTGATTGGGTCTGGTCAGATCGTGCGAAACTGTTTTACACCGCAATCACTTGTATTGAACATCTGATAGAATTAATGTTATTTATATAATTGATTGAACACGTTCTTACATCTAGCTGTAACTACATGTACATCAGGTGTGGGTAGTTCGCATGTTCCTGATGACGCATACGTTTATTACAAAAAACGTATATGTACTTCAAGCCTATTTTTCGATCCAATTATTTTTATATTATGTTAGATATATTTATAATTATATAAATCATTGTTTGGACAAAATATATACCTTAGTAACATTTTTTTCACAAGGATTTCCATTTTGTAATCATGTCGCTTTTATAGCATGTTACATGTAATTCTGAGAATACATAATACAACTGCATATACGGATATAAAACAATGTAAAAAATATACTATTTCCCTATAATACACTGCATACAAGAACATGATAATCATAACATATCGAATGTACTTCGTTCATGTCTCCATTTTGTTGATCATAACGTATTAATCAGAGTTGATGGTGTACTACGGACTAACAAAACTTATATGATACCAAGATAAATATGTGTGAAGGATGTATTCTTGCCTCACACCTTTTTTAGTTTGAATCCCGATTTGGGCAAAAAAAAAGGTGAATGTAGTAAACAACTCCCTGTTTTAATGCTTGCATATTAAATGTGATATTTTGTACAGTTTTTTACATACATCGGACGTTTGTTTTACATTTTTCACAACCAAAGCAATATGATAAACAGACTAAAATGGAACAAAAAAGCAATGTTATACAACAAATAGGTAATAGTAAAAACGAAAAGCTATTTTCATTTTCTTTCAAATCTCATTTTTCGTACTTACTTAACACAGGTATGTATGATAGTCTTTAAGGCTTTCTACATCTCGTGGAAATTATTAAAATTTTAACATTATTTTACCATTTCTGTTATTTTCTTTGCAATTCATTTGATAACCGAAGTAAAAAATATATATCTGAGATATGAATACAAGGGGCATTACTACACATATTTTGCAATATATTACTTTTGAAATGTTAAGCACTTATAACAAATCCCTCTTCATGATTTAAATGTGTCCCAATTTTATAACAGAGTGCAATAAGAAACACTATTAAAACAAATAATCACACTAAAAGTTATCATTTTAATTACAGATATACATGTTTGCAAATGTATGTGATTTTCGATGTGCAAATAAATCTAAGCGTGGGCAGACTGTTTTAATTTCATTAAGATGATGCATCTCTCTGATCAATTTACTCTTTGATGCGAAATACATCCCTTACATATTCTTTTACATTATGCAAATAACGTTTATCCTTTGATCTAATTTTGCATTGTGTCTGTCGGCAATAACGCTTTACCTTTACACAACCACGTACAGAAAACAAGTTAATGCAATCACCGTCTTCAAAGCGCAATGCATATTCCCAAGTACGTGCCGAGTATCTTATCCCATGCTGAGCATGCACTTTACATGTTACAAACATATTGATGTGGTCCACTGTCGACAATTAAATAACTTTAAAACAATATGCGACATTTTCTAACGGGTTTAATTTCTGTGATCAATCAATGATGTGTTTCTCGTACATGTAGGTGATGACCTGCTCTTTACAGACTTCCGTTTCTAACAGTATAAATAGTGGCTATCCTCAGGTTACAAATCACCACATCTCCTTTCTACCCTCCGACATCAGCAGATTTCCTAGCCTGTTTTTCAAGGTACGACTTACATTTCAGAATACCTCGTTTTGTGTGCTTTTTGGAGTGTATTTTGGGATTATCTTATTGCCGATTTGTGTCGACTAACAGTTCCGGATTTGTCGTATGTGCTGACGTTTTGGTACACGTTTGTCTGTTGTACTATAAAGCCTTCGTCTTTTAATCTGTTTGAGTCTCATAATATCAAGGTGGCAATTGCTTGTAATTTCTCAGATTGGTGTTTTAAACCTCTTTTATAATAAAGAAATATATTACTCTCTAATTAATATACTTAATGTTTGAGGGATGACACACAAACGTCATAATCAACACTATCAGAAATGTGCCAAAGCATCCTTATTAACATATCTTAAAGTATCTTCATAATTGATTCCGTTTAGCTCCTGCTTGTGAGTATTTTGTACGTAGTGAAATACATAAGAATAACGCTATGGTCTCTACATCACAACTTTGGTGCGATAGACAATGCTAGCTACAGTAGCTCAAAATTGACCATGTGAAGTTAAACATTATTATGTAAAGTTAAAATGTATCATGTGAATTTATCGCAATTTAAAATGCATAACGTTGTCTTATATTTACTAGCTGTGGAAAGAAAACTATGAATTCTTTCCCGACATAACTTCAGGGTATCAAGTATTTCGATATATCCCTGTTATCAGAACATGCAGTAGCTACAAACTGTTACAGGTTCTATAAATACATGAGTTTAAAGGCTCGTTAAGAAGTTTAGTATACAAAATATCAACATGTTTAATAAATGTAATGCCTTTATAATTATTTGTCTACACATGTCTGTCTACAGATCCTCAGGATGAATACCTACATCTGTCTTGCCGTTTGCCTTGTTGCTGCTGTCTCAGCTGCTGGTATGTCTTAAAGAATTATGTCGAATAGGTGTCTCTGTACATCTTTCCAAATCATTTCAATAATTATCCCTGCTACTTTCTGAACACGAAATATAATTTGTGACATTTCAATTTTTACATTAATATATTTCTCGATGATAAATTATATGCTGTAGCAAAATGTTTTAATTTATCATGTTGTGAAAGATTTTATAAGCGCCTCTCCCTTTATGTCAATATCTTTTTCGTAATGTTTAAAACATAAATGTTTAATTCTTGTGACCTTTTGTACTACGTATGCGTCCTAAATGGACGGAAAAAAATATATGTCTCAATACAATTATAACACTGTTTGGCGTTATACGTAAACTGACTTGATATTCAGATTAGAGCTTTCTTAGTCCATCATTCTTATTCTTATTCCACAATATACAAAGTAATGGACATTCCACTAGTGTTGCCCTGTTAATTACGTCATCTTAACTACGGAGGCAACATCAAAACCAAGTTGTCCGTAAAGGAATCAAAACTAGATACGGTATCAGGGCCGGAAAAGGGACAGAAAATATATAATAATACGCAATATAGAAATAACACTTTAAATCCAGTCATACTCGTTCAAGGAGTGTAAGGCGATGGTCATCATTTTAAACGCCGGTGTGCGGTACATCCCTACACACGTTTTCGGACATCTCAATATATGTTTTTTTTACATAAATTTTTGTTTATCATTAGGAGGCAACTAGTAAAATAACAAAAATGAAAATACATGTATTTTACATAAATATTAATTTGAACACAGGTATTTGGTAAAGCATTGTCCAATTCACTTTACAGAAATATGTAAAAAGAAATACAATTGACATACTTATATGGTTTGGATTAAAAAATGAATAAAACATTTCCCTCTGTGTTATAGGATATGGTGGTGGATTCGGAAGCATGGGCGGTACTGGAGGAGGAATGGGAGGTGGCATGAACGGAGGCGGATCCGGAGGTATGGGTGGAGGAAACGGTGGATTCGGAGGAATGGGCAGTGGAATGGGAGGACAAGGTGGATTCGGAAGAAAGGCAGGCGGAAAAGGTGTATTCGGAGGAATGGGCGGTACTGGAGGAGGAATGGGAGGTGGCATGAACGGAGGCGGATCCGGAGGTATGGGTGGAGGAAACGGTGGATTTGGAGGAATGGGCAGTGGAATGGGCAGGGGAATGGGCGGTGGAATGGGAGGACAAAGTGGGTTCGGAGGTATGGGCGGAGGAAATGGTGGGTTCGGAGGAATGGGCGGTGATATGGGAGGACAAGGGGGATTTGGAGGAAAGGCAGGCGGAAAAAGTGGATTCGGAGGAATGAACGGTGGAATGGGAGGACAAAGTGCGTTCGGAGGTATGGGCGGAGGAAATGGGGGTTTCGGAGGAATTGGCAGTGGAATGGGAGGCCAAGGCGGATTCGGAGGAAAAGGCGGATTCGGAGGAAAAGGCGGATTCGGAGGAAAGGCAGGCGGAAAAAGTGGATTCGGAGGAATGGGCGGAGGAAATGGTGGTTTCGGAGGAATTGGCAGTGGAATGGGAGGCCAAGGCGGATTCGGAGGAAAAGGCGGATTCGGAGGAAAAGGTATATGGAGAAAAAAGAAAAAATCCTTTTAATTCTTGTTCTTTATTTTAAATTGAAAACTGCACGAGAAACTACATGTGTATCGCTCAATAAACAAGCTTGTAATTCCAAAAAGAAAATATCTTAACAACAAATCTCATCAGTTCAAATCCTTTAACAGTTTGAATATGACCTTATTATACGTTCTGTGACGGTTTTCAGGAAACACTACAAATGTACCTTTAATTGTTGTAAATGTAACGTTAAGACGTTTGACGTTTAGTATCGCTGATGTGTTCTTAATTGACAAAATAGCCAGTAAATATTTACTTTTCTTGTGACTTTTTACATTCCCTTGCTTAATGTTTAAATGAGTACTTTCTGACCTCAAACTTCTTGTGACAATTGTTTCGATTATATATTTTAACTGTTAAGTTCAACTAATATGCTTTATTTATTTTTCAGGATATTAGATCCAGCTGATCCTGTTAACCTTGCATTACATGTAAATGATGCCAAATTATTAAAAATTGAATAATGCACTTCATTTAATCTTTATTGTTCATTTTGCATGTTCATGTTACACATAAAAATATATGAACTGACGAAGTACAACAATTCATCTGCCAATATAAGAAATATTTCTGATCGTACATTCAAATATCAATAGCCAAAAATCAAGTATTAAGCATGTCAATTCAAATGATTTCCTAAGAGAACTAGAATGACATTAATGGACTCTCCATCGTGTTACCTGTTTCATCTCTGATTGAAGGGAAGAAACTCATTTACATACACATGTGCTCCAAGGAAGCACAGTACGAAATCGTAGTGCATAGGTTTACCTTGCTTACTGTTTATGTATTTGATGAATGACATCAGATCCGTTGAAAATGGTATTAATTTATGGAGCATAGGTTAAAACTGAGGTAATAACTTAGGATTCATCCTCAGTGCCATACAAATGACAAATGTTCCTCATAAAGATATTCCGTTACAATTAAAAAACACAACAAAGGACATTTTTGCTGATGGATTACATTGTGACCAACGCTGGCTATATAAAACGCCTTAGACATGTAGATGGCTAGTACACAACTGACGGGTCAGGGGATTAAACAGTCTATTACATGGTTTGTCAGTACAATGAAGTCGAACTCTTATACATTGTTTAAGGTGACTGACACTCTATATATTAAGCTACTCTCCATTATATTAAACCAGTAACGTTTTTATGTGTGCAAAAACAATATTCTTACCCAGACAGTTACGCTGACATTCTGCCAGCTTGGTCACTGGTGACGTTAGAGCTGTATGTGTAAGAACATTGTTTTGACATAGCAGTGACTTAGTTATAATACCTTTTTAAAACAAAATAGAAAAATAAAACAAACATCCCAACAAAAGGGTTCATGGAAGAATACCTAGGTTCAGTTTATGTATTTCTTGTAACCATGAATTATGCTCATGATTTGGGCGGAAATCGGAATTTGAAACGGTGATGCGATGTTACCATAACAGAGAGAAATACACACTACAGTGCAGTATAATAAACAAACAAATAGGTATTTTGTGCAAACTACGATCGCCTGGTTGATACGACGACAGTGTGTCGTCGCATAGAGGAATATCTTAATTGCCAGTTATCGAGCATTTCAAATTATTTTTATTATATGATAGGGGACGGAGGTTTCCTTGTAATGGTATGCTGAGTGATGTCACCTGTCGGCTTTCGTTTGTTCATTAACCACATACCGCTCTGGGATGTGTTATATAGCGGTAGTGGGATGTTCAGACACTATACAATTCACAAGAAAAATCTGGTTTCTGTTTGTTAGGGAATGTTTAAATGAGGACCATTATTTAACAAAACAATACATAACACTGAATCCAACATGTACAAGGAGACTATCAGTCCCATAAGTATGTTGTTTTAACAAGTATGCGTTTTCTGTGTCAAATTGTTCATAAAATGTAAGTAAGCTTTCTATCAATACACCTATGATCACAGTAAAGATGGATTGTCATGCTTCATTTAAAAAAAAGTAAATTTTAGACCTATGGTATACATGCCAGAAATGGAGGATATCGAAATTATATCATAGAGCTACTAGATCAGATGTTAACACATACACACTTGGTCAAACAGGAAATGCACGAGTGTTTTGTGTTTGTATGGGTCCTAAGTTAAATGTGATATCCTGTTTAATGATATCACCTTCGGCCAAGACGAAAGTGAAAAGAGATATATGTCGAGCTGTGATGTTATGTAGAAGTCAAATACAACACTTACTATGTGTTCTTTTATAATCGTGTTTATTTCGACCTAAACGCCGCATACGCATTTTATTTTATTTCTTCTTTTGTTTTTTTGCTGCAGAAAAAAAAATGGCTCGTGAAAACCATATCAGTGTTTAATGTACGATGTACGGCAATGTATATGTCTTATTATCTCTCCTTCAGTTAAATAAAAACAGTATTTCGTATTGATTTTGATTTTCGTGAATTAGGCAATAGCGATATCCTTTACTGTTCGGCTGAATTCCTACAACCGAAGATAAAATGTTTGTTTTTCTATATGAGACTTTTTAACCGACCGTTAATCCGGGATTCAGGTGAAAATCGATCTTCATTGAGAATGTTTATAATAAATGGTCTACGTAACAAAACAAATATATTTAACGCATATAAGAATAGAGCAGAAAATTAATGTATACTTATGGTACATTACTAATACAACATCTGCTTGAAAAGTTTGACAGTTCTATTGTTTTATAATTGTATTGTTTCCGCGGGACAATATCAGTTATACGCTGTATTTTAGCGGTAAACATCTTTTCACAGATGAAAATGACAATTAAACAATGACGGTTGTCATTTGAAACAGTAAGATACCGTCAGGTTACAAAACGTCGGTACACCAGATACTGAACAGTTTAAATGAATCAGTTTGTTTTTATGCGTTTCCTAGTCACGATTTAGATCAATCAGGCAGTCATGCAATACATATATTTTCCACATGTCTGTGTATGCAAGATATACGTTTCCCATGTGGAAAACACACTGTTTGAGTTTAAAATGTTAAGTATTTCATCGACTGACTTTCCGAAACATGATATCATTCAAATGTGTACGTAACATTATTTAATTGATGTCATCTGATATAGCCCACTGATATAAACAATTAATAAAACAAAGTCCTGTGAAACGTTAGCAAATGTGTTCTTACTTAATTTGTATGTCAACTTGAAATCTACTTTGTTACTGTAGTATTCGCAAAGTTATCGTCGATTTTTACGTAATTCCCGGATAGAAAGTGGGAGAAAAAAGTCAATCATAATGTTTGATATGGAAAACAGGGAAATCCTTTTTCTCGGGTTTACTAGTATTAGGCTATGCACGTCGGCGAACTCTTGGCTCTGAGCCAAATTATACACCATTTGGTAGAATTCCCCCATCCCCTATACCAACATGGTATGCACTACATGATTGCTCCAAATAAGGACATGTATCTGTTATATATAAAGAGGTTATAAATGTATAGTAAAATCCAACATTATCGTTTTACATTGTCATTTTAAAGAGGTTAGGCGAAGGAAACGTATACATATGTTATTGAGAAAAATGGATACTGTAACCTTGAAATTTGTTGGCAATAAGCGAAGTGACAGATAAAACAATAGGCGTTAAACCGAGGTTTCTCCAAGCATATTGTATCACACAAACTTTTCTAATTTTGTAATTACAAGATCTGTATTTTGTTTATTAAAAATAGGTTTTTACACAACCTCCAAGAGACATTTATTACTTAGCAATTAACTATCATTTTGAAGATTGAAAAGTGTTATTCAGTTAAACTTAAGATAACAACTATGATGTTTATGCCCCCGCCATAAAATGAGGTCATATAGTATCACCCATGCCCGTCCCGTCCCGTCCCGTCCCGTCCCGTCACGTTGCGTTGCGTCCCGTCCCGTCCCGATTCAATGTTAACACTTATCAACTTCATTCTTTGACAGATTTTGGTCAAACCTTATACAAAGGTCAAGTATGATTATACTTCGGACATCATTGTATTTTAGGGATCCAAGATCAATGGCAAGGTCACACTTGCTATATATAGAAAATCGTCCCGTCCCGTCCCGATTCAATGTAAATACTTATCAACTTCATTCTTTGACAGATTATGGTCAAACTTAATACAAAGGTCAAGTACAGGTATGAGTATACTTCGGACATCGTTGTATTTCAGGTATCCAAGGTCAAGGCCAAGGTCACACTTGCTTTATATAGAAAATCATCGACTGATTCAACGTAAACACTTAGCAACTTCATTCAGGGTATCAAGATCAAAGTGGTTGCTACTTTTTATAGAACACTGAAACTAATTTCCCATGACAGCGGGGCATTTATGTCTTACAGACATTTCCTTGTTTAATAAGTTTTAAACAGAATTTTAGACGGCTAATTCTTCAGATTAGTGAGTTTGTGACTGTGGTTAATGTAGTAAATAACTATCCTTATAAAAGGTTTTAAATGTATCTATCCAATACAGGTAAGTACACATGGGATATATTGGACAGAACTTCCTGTTCTTTCGACTATTATCAAGTTCAGTACCCTGATAATGGTACATAATGATATAAATATATCAGCGTTTCATCATGTGATTGACATGATATTGAATATGTACTGATACGCTACAAACGCTTGTATATTTTGTTATCTGGCAGTAGATAAACGTTTCAAACGTCCGCTATGAGCCATACATAAACACATTTTAATAATATGTGTGTATAAGTATATATATATATATATCTATACCATATAGTGACAATTCGTAATTCAAAGTCGAAATTCAAAAACAAAAGTATGCACTGAGAAGACTCAAAAGCAAAATACTCGTAAATAAATATTCCCTGTGCCACTTTAGTTGAAACCTGGTAATCATGACATATCCTGTAGAGCAAAGGAAATGTTGTCAGCAACAACCTATCTACGTCACAGTGAACATACGCGTCTTGTATGACGACGGTGCCAACTACTGGTGGGGCTACACAACAGCTAGCGCATATGAGGACGATATCTACTATGTTGGGCCAAACAACAGTTAGCGCCATATGACGACGATGATTACTATTGTTGGGCCAAACAACAGCTAGGGTCATATGACGACGGTATCTACTTTTGTTGGGCCAAACAACAGCTAGGGTCAAGCATTTAAACAAATCATCCTTCATGATTTAAGTGTGTCCCAATTGTACAACAGAGTGCAATAAGAAACACTATTAGAACAAATAATCACACTAAAGGTTATCATGTTAATCACAGATATACATGTATTCAAGTGTATGTGGTTTTCAATTCGCAAAGGAATCTGAGCGTGGGCAGGCTATTTTAATTTCATTTAGATAATACTTTAAAAACTATGAAAAAAATAAAAGCCCAGGCTCCGATGGGTATACAGTAAAAAATCGACAATATCTTAAAAATTGGAGACCAATTTCTTTACTTAATATTATTTATAAAATTGCATCAGGATCAATAGCAAGCAGAATAAAAACAGTTTGAAATAAAATAATGAATACAGATCAAACAGGATTTATTGCAGGGCGCTATATTGGGGAAAACAATCGAATTGTATATGATATCATGCAATATGCAGAAGATAGAAATATACCTGGAATGTTGTTAATTATTGATTTTGAAAAAGCTTTTGACTTTGTTTCTTGGAAGTTTATTGATGAAGTTATGGATTATTTTAATTTTGGGGAAGATATAAAAAAGTGAGTATAAATTCTACAAAACAAGTCAAGTTCAGCTATTAATCAGGGGGGAAATTTGTCTCCATTTTTCGAAATTGAAAGAGGCTGTAGGCAGGGGGACCCCATCGCACCATATATATTTATAATGTGTGCTGAAAATTTAGCTATCAAAATATGGAACAATCAAAAATATAAAAGGTATTGATATTGATAATAGACCTATTTTACTGTCTCAATATGCGGATGACACTTTACTGATTTTAGATGGAATAGAGAGATCACTTAAAGAATCAATTGATGAACTAAAAACTTTTGCAAACATATCTGGATTAAAAATGAATGTATCTAAAACACAGGCTATTTGGATTGGGAGTAAAATATATAGTGATGAAGTTGTGTACCCTCAATTGAATAAACAGTGGGGAAATCAAACATTTATACTTTTAGGCATTGAGTTTCATGTTGACCTACACCGAATACCTAAACTGAGTTATGATAAAAAAAAACTAGTGAAGATAAAGACCATTATTAGAACTTGGGAAAGAAGAATTTTGACTCCAATAGGTAGAATCCATATTATAAAGGCACTATTAATTTCTCAGTTTAATCATCTCTTTATCTCTTTACCAAACCCAGATGAGAATTCCTGAAAAAGTTAAACATAGAACTGTACTGTTCTTTGTGGAAAAGTAAAATAGATAAAGTGAAAAGAGATATAACTGTTAACAATTACATTGACGGAGGTATAATTTTTTTTACGTGTAAAGTCTTTCATTGAATCTCTAAAATTAACATGGTTAAGGAGACTCTACACAAGTCCAAGTAAATGGCAAATTATTTTAAGAACTTCTGTTGATGATCATATTTTGACTAACTTTGGAACTGAGTATATTGCAATATGTCACAATAACTGTAAAAATTCATTTTTGAAAGATGTTTTTGAAGCATGGATAAACTTATCAAATGAACACTATTCTTATCAATCTCCAGATAAATTGGCCGAAACACCAATATGGTATAATAATGTAATTAAAGTAGTATTTTTTATCGGGATTGGTACAATAAAGTAATTATTATTATTAGCGACTTGATTAATAAAGACACTAATTTGTTTTACTCTTTTCAGGAATTTCAACAGGTCTTTGGTATAAATACAAACTTTCTTACATACCATGGACTTATTTGAGCTATTCGAAAACATATACAGAAACAAGATTTACCATGTCCTATCTATCTTTTCATACGAATTAATCTAGAAATACTTTTCCGCAGGAAAAAAGAGACACAAGATTTGTATTATTTACTCAATAATAAAAATATTACAATATCCACTAGAAGATTGTTTGTTTGTTTGTTTGATTTTGTTTAACGTCCTATTAACAGCTAAGGTCATTTAAGGACGGCCTCCCCTGTGTGCAAGATGCATGCGTGTAGTGTATGTGTGTGTATTTTGGGAGGCTGCGATATGTTCGTGTTTGTCT
>NW_018408747.1:47644-56650 GCF_002113885.1 Mizuhopecten yessoensis | reverse complement strand
GTTATTCCAATTTTTGATAATTTATACAACAGCCCTTTGTGCCAAACCCTATCAAATGCTTTGCTGATGTCACAAAATACTACTCTTATTTCTTTACCTGAATCTAATGCCTTAATAAAATCGTTGGAAATACTTAATAATTGGTTAATAGAGGAATCGCCTGGTGTAAAACCTGATTGATATTTTGTTATTACTTTCAAATCAAGAAGAAAATTATGAACATGTTTATAAACGCACCTCTCGAACACTTTACCAATTATACTTAAAAGTGAAATTGGTCGATAGTTTTTAACATCATTACGGCTATCTTTTTTATATATAGGTAAAACATTTGCTTCTTTCCACGATGATGGAAATATTCCTTGTGATAAGGATTTATTAAAAAATATAGATAGTGGCTCAGCAAGTGATGTTGCAGCTTCCTTGAGCACTTTGGGACTAATAAGATCTGGTCCTACAGCTTTACCAGTTTTCAAATTGAGTAAGGCATCCTTAACATCTGTACATGATATATTTATATTACTCAGACAAATACGATTAAGGAATTCTATTAGTGGAGGAAGCATAACCATTGAATCATCCACAACGGATTGACTTGAAAAATATAAATTAAAAACATTAGCTTTATCAACATCAGTTTCGTAATAGACATTATCGTGAAAATCGTTGGTATTTCTCCACATTTACCACTATTGTTCATGAAGACTTTTACAGTTAACCAACATGACTTGTTGCATTGTCTTAAATCAGATAATTTTGATGACAAACCGTTAAAATAAGATTCTTTAGATTGTCTAATGGCATTTACACACTTGTTACGGGTTTGTCTGAAAATAGACCAGTCAGATTGGCTATCAGTAAGTTTAGCCTTATTGGGATTTTTTTACGTTTTGATATTAATTTTCTGATTTTTTTGTTCATCCATGGATGATCACGTTTTCTCATAATGACCGTTTTGTTAGGGATAGCCGAAGAAGAAGCGGAATCGATGAAGTCAGTTAGACGCTTGCATGCTAGATCGATATTAGCATCATATACTTGAGGCCAATCCGACATTTCTAATAGTTCTCTTAGTTTGTCAAAATTTCCATGCTTATAAAGCCAAATTTTCCTTCGGTACGAGTCGGTTGAATGTTGAGCAATATTAAGAGTTGCATAGATGGGACAGTGGTATCTTACTGGTTGGTCAAGGAACGATTCCCCTACATAAGACCGATCTATTATAAAATCGTTATTTACCAATATAACGTCTATTAAGGATGTCGAATGTTCAGTATAATGCGTACATTCAGTAATTAACTGCGTAAGTCCGTAAGTGTACATTATGTTATCAAAATAGTTAAAATTATGACTGCGTTGCAATAAATTGACGTTAAAATCACCAGTTATAATAACATTTCCAATACTAGAGTTAATTGCCCTACCAATGGATTCCTCAAATTTGGTCCATACAGTTATGTTAGAATTTGGGGGTCTATAGAAAGTACCAAATAGAAATGTTTGACCTTTGGATGCTATTTCAACCCAAACACATTCGACATCGTCAACTTCAATATCGGACCTTCTTTTGACAAAAAGATTGGCTGCTACATAAACAGCAACACCCCCTCCAACGGCGTCATTACGACAGTAACAAAAAGGACTGTGAAAACCAGAAATATCCAAGGACGAATCAATATCAGAGTCAGAAAGCCAAGTTTCGGTAAATGCTAAAATACTATGCTCATAAAGTTCGGTGTACAGAACATCTAGTTTTGGACGCAAGCTTTGTACGTTCAGGTGGACGAATGATAAGCAATTATTATTATGTGTGAAAGATACAGGTTCGTCAGAGGATATTGACGAGGAGTTAGCAGAAGGATGAAAGGGACCGGGGTTAGTTTCTATATCGCCACAGCATAATAGTGACAAGACGATGAGTATGGAAATATACAGTATAAATTGAGCGATGATCGCCGTGAAATACGCTTTAAGTAATAACGTTTGATTTCGACATGAAGTTGTGTGTTCGTTGCAAGTATTACATATGCCTAACTGTCGAGCAAGGACATAAAATATGACAATGGGCAAAAATGCATGATGGTTCCAAAAAAGCACAATAAAAGGAAGACTTCAAAAACATCATTCATTACTCTTACAGATCGAGTTTGAACAGAGCGTGCAATGTCATAATACAGTCCTACTCTTACAGAAAAAATGTTATGACTTATTGGCATTTATATATATTTAGGTGATATCAAATGGGAACATCATCATCACAAGAGTAGGACCAATGTAAGACCAGCCAATACAATACTCAGTTTGAGCAATACAAAGTACAAAGTTATTATAACATTCAGGGTTTCCACTGCAGATAATAAGTATTACAATATTGGGAAGGAAGATATAGGGAAAAAACATTATAGAACACAACTCTTACAGAAAAAAATGTTATGACTTATTGGCATTTATATATATTTAGGTGATATCAAATGGGAACATCATCATCACAAGAGTAGGACCAATGTAAGACCAGCCAATACAATACTCAGTTTGAGCAATACAAAGTACAAAGTTATTATAACATTCAGGGTTTCCACTGCAGATAATAAGTATTACAATATTGGGAAGGAAGATATAGGGAAAAAACATTATAGAACACAACTCTTACAGAAAAAAATGTTATGACTTATTGGCATTTATATATATTTAGGTGATATCAAATGGGAACATCATCATCACAAGAGTAGGACCAATGTAAGACCAGCCAATACAATACTCAGTTTGAGCAATACAAAGTACAAAGTTATTATAACATTCAGGGTTTCCACTGCAGATAATAAGTATTACAATATTGGGAAGGAAGATATAGGGAAAAAACATTATAGAACACAACTCTTACAGAAAAAAATGTTATGACTTATTGGCATTTATATATATTTAGGTGATATCAAATGGGAACATCATCATCACAAGAGTAGGACCAATGTAAGACCAGCCAATACAATACTCAGTTTGAGCAATACAAAGTACAAAGTTATTATAACATTCAGGGTTTCCACTGCAGATAATAAGTATTACAATATTGGGAAGGAAGATATAGGGAAAAAACATTATAGAACACAATTGATTGAAGTTGAGGTAATAGGGAGAGAAAATTGGAACGGCTCTGCGCCTCTAAAAAAAAGAAAAAAGTCAGAATCAAAAACAAAAACGCACACACACGCACACACATACACATATATATCCATTTATGAATACAAACACATACATCCTCATATCAGACATGCATACACATACAACATTTTGAGGTTTTTTTAGATGCTTTAATGATCCCTTTTGCTTACAATAAAGTGACTTTTATCTTTGGACTATAAAATCAAGATGGAACAAGAACACCAATAGACAGTACAATTATTTTGATTATGAAACAATATATTTATTCAGCAAGATGCCTAAAAACAAATTTATCTATAAATAGTCTTAAAAAGGCAATCAAGGAAAACTATACTACACAAAAATATATTGCAACAGGTAAAGATGACAAATATAATAACACTTTTAAAAATAATTGGAAAAAATGGCAAAAGTTAATTAATATCTCCTGAATCTTCAATTTGCTGAACTTTATTTTAAGAATACTATTTACAGTTATAATATGTAATATTATTGGACACTAGTATATGAGTTGTTTTGTATCCATTTTTCCTATCCATAAGACATCAAAATATTTTGTTTAGCTAATTACTATACATATATTGAAATTTGCAGCTGACAACACATGCTCTTTACTCCCTCCTGTTTTCATATGCTAGTCATACATATAGATATATAGATATTTACTACTGATTGCCTGACATCGCTCTCTCTGTCTGTATCTCTGTAAAAATGTAAATGCAAACATTGGAAAAATGTTTTAAAATGACAATCAATAATTGTGTGTGTGAAAGTGGAAGCGAGATTAGTGTGTGTGAGATTTTCAAGTATTACAAATTTACTTTCCATTGTATATAAAAAAAAAAATCAGAAAATAAAACAAATACAATTTTGTTTAGATAATGCATCTCTCTGATCAATTTACTCTTTGATGCGAAATACATCCCTTACATATTCTTTTACATTATGCAAATAACGTTTATCCTTTGATCTAATTTTGCATTGTGTCTGTCGGCAATAACGCTTTACCTTAACACAACCACGTACAAAAAAAACAAGTTAATGCAATCACCGTCTTCAAAGCGCAATGCACATTCCCAAGTACGTGCCGAGTATCTTATCCCTTGCTGAGCATGCACTTTACATATTACAAACATATTGATGTGGTCCAATGTTGACAACTAAATAACATTAAAACAATATGCGAAATTTTCTAACGGGTTTAATTTCTGTGATCAATCAATGATGTGTTTCTCGTACATGAAAGTGATGACCTGCTCTTTACAGACTTCCGTTTCTAACAGTATAAATAGTGGCTGTCTTCTGGTTTCAAATTACCACATCTCCTTCTTCCCTCCGACATCAGCAGATTTCCTAGCCTGTTCTTCAAGGTACGACTATCATTTCAGAATACCTCGTTTTGTGTCCTTTTTTAAGTGTATTTTCGAATTATCTTATTGCCGATTTGTGTCGACTAACAGTTCCGGATTTGTCGTATGCGCTGACGTTTTGGTACACTTTTGTCTGTTGTACTATAAAGTCGTCGTCTTGTTATCTGTTTGAGTCTCATAATATCAAGGTGGCAATATCTTGTAATTTCTCAGATTGGTGTTATAAACCTCTTTTATAATAAAGAAATATATTACTCTCTAATTGTTGTACTTAATGTTTGAGGGATGACAGACAAACGTCATAATCAACACTATCAGAAATGTGCCAAAGCCTACTTATTAACATCTCTTAAAGTATCTTCATAATTGATTCCGTTTTACCTCCTTGTGAGTATTTTGTACGTAGTGAAATACATAAGAATAACGCTATGGTCTCTACAGCATAACTTTGGAGCGATAGACAATGCTAGCTACAGTAGCTCCAAATTGACCATGTAAAGTTAAACATTTTTATGTAAAGTTAAAATGTATCGTGTGAATTTATCGCAATTTAAAATGCATAACGTTGTCTTATATTTACTAGCTGTGGAAAGAAAACTATGAATTCTTTCCCGACATAACTTCAGTGTATCAAGTATTTCGATATATCCCTGTTATCAGAACATGCAGTAGCTACATACTGCTACAGCTTTTATAAATACTTGAGTTTAAAGGTTCGTTAAGAAGTTTAGTATACAAAATATAAACATGTTTAATAAATGTAATGCCTTTAGAATTATTTGTCTACACATGTCTGTCTACAGATCCTCAGGATGAATACCTACGTCTGTCTTGCCGTTTGCCTTGTTGCTGCTGTCTCAGCTGCTGGTATGTCTTAAAGAATTATGTCGAATAGGTGTCTCTGTACATCTTTCCGAATCATTTCAATAACTATCTCTGCTACTTTCTGAAAACGTAATATAATTTGTGACATTTTAATTTTTATATTAATATATTTCTCGATGATAAATTATATGCTGTAGCAAAAATGTTTTAATTTATAATGTTGTGAAAGATTTTATAAGCGCCTCTCCCTTTATGTCAATATCTGTTTCGTAATGTTTAAAAAATAAATGTTTAATTCTTGTGACCTTTTGTTCTACGTATGCGTCCTAAATGGACGAAAAAAATCATATGTTTCAATACAATTATAACCCTATTTGGCGTTATACGTAAACTGACTTGATATTCCGTACAGGAATCAAAACTAGATACGGTATCAGGCCCTACACACGTTTTCGGACATCTCAATTTATTTAATTTTTTTACATAAATGTTTGTTTATCATTAGGAGGCAACTAGTAAAATAACAAAAATGAAAATACATATATTTTACATGAATATTAATTTGAAAACAGGTATTTAGTAAAGCATTGTCCAATTCACTTTACAGAAATATGTAAAAAGAAATGCAATTGACATACTTATAAGGTTTGGATTAAAAAATGAATAAAACATTTCCCTCTGTGTTATAGGATATGGTGGTGGATTCGGAAGCATGGGCGGTACTGGAGGAGGAATGGGAGGTGGCATGAACGGAGGCGGATCCGGAGGTATGGGTGGAGGAAACGGTGGATTCGGAGGAATGGGCAGTGGAATGGGAGGACAAGGTGGATTCGGAAGAAAGGCAGGCGGAAAAGGTGTATTCGGAGGAATGGGCGGTACTGGAGGAGGAATGGGAGGTGGCATGAACGGAGAGGGATCCGCAGGTATGGGTGGAGGAAACGGTGGATTCGGAGGAATGGGCAGTGGAATGGGCAGTGGAATGGGAGGACAAGGTGGATTCGGAGGAAAGGCAGGCGGAAAAGGTGGATTCGGAGGAATGAACGGTGGAATGGGAGGACAAAGTGGCTTCGGAGGTATGGGCGGAGGAAATGGTGGTTTCGGAGGAATGGGCGGGGGAATGGGAGGACAAAGTGGCTTTGGAGGTATGGGCGGAGGAAATGGTGGTTTCGGAGGAATGGGCGGTGATATGGGAGGAGAAGGTGGATTCGGAGGAAAGGCAGGCGGAAAAGGTGGATTCGGAGGAATGGGCGGTGGAATGGGAGGACAAAGTGGCTTTGGAGGTATGGGCGGAGGAAATGGTGGTTTCGGAGGAATTGGCAGTGGAATGGGAGGTCAAGGCGGATTCGGAGGAAAAGGTATATGGAGAAAAAAGAAGAAATCCTTTTAATTCATGTTCTTTATTTTAAATTGAAAACTGCTACAGGAAACTACATGTGTATCGCTCAATAAACAAACTTTTAATTCAAAAAAGAAAATATCTTAACAACAAATCTCATCAGTTCAAATCCTTTAACAGTTTGAATATGACTTAATTATACGTTCTGTGACGGTTTTCAGGAAACCCTATAAATGTACCTTTAATTGTTGTAAATGTAACGTTAAGACGTTTGACGTTTAGTATCGCTGATGTGTTCTTAATTGACAAAATAGCCAGTAAATATTTACTTCTCTTGTGGCTTTTTACATTCCCTTGCTTAATGTTTAAATGAGTACTTTCTGACCTCAAACTTCTTGTGACAATTGTTTCGATTATATATTTTAACTGTTAAGTTCAACTAATATTATTTATTTATTTTTCAGGATATTAGATCCAGCTGATCCTGTTAACCTTGCATTACATGTAAATGATGCCAAATTATTAAAAATTGAATAATGCACTTCATTTAATCTTTATTGTTCATTTTGCATGTTTATATTACACATAAAAATATATGAACTGACGAAGTACAAACAACAATTCATCTGTCAATATAAGCAATATTTCTGATCGTACATTTAAATATCAATAGCCAAAAATCAATTATTAAGCATGTCAGTTCAAATGATTTCCTAAGAGAACTAGAATGAGAATTAATGGACTTTCCATCGTGTTACCTGTTTCATCTCTGATTGAAGGGAAGAAACTCATTTACATACACATGTGCCCCAAGGAAGCACAGTACGAAATCGTAGTGCATATGTTTACCTTGCTTACTGTTGATGTATTTGATGAATGACATCAGATCCGTTGAAAATGGTATTAATTTATGGAGCATACGTTAAAACTGAGGAAATAACTCAGTGCCATACAAATGACAAATGTTCCTCATAAAGACATTCCGTTACAATCAAAAAACACAACAAAAGACCTTTTTGCTGATGGATTACATAGTGACCAACGCTGGCTATATAAAACGCCTTAGACATGTAGATGGCTAGTACACAACTGACGGATCAGGGGATCAAACAGTCTATTAAATAGTTTGTCAGTACAATGAAGTCGAACTCTTATCCATTGTTTAAGGTGACTGACACTCTATAGACTAAGCTACTCTCCATTATATTAAACCAGTAACGTTTTTATGTGTGCAAAAACGATATTCTTATCGAGACAGTTACGCTGACATTCTGCCAGCTTGGTCACTGGTGACGTTAGAGCTGTATGTGTAAGAACATTGTTTTGACATAGCAGTGACTTAGTTATAATACCTTTTTAAAACAAAATAGGAAAATAAAACAAACATCCCAACAAAAGGGTTCATGGAAGATTACCTAGATTCAGTTTATGTATTTCTTGTAACCATGAATTATGCTCATAATTTGGGCGGAAATCGGAATTTGAAACGGTGATGCGATGTTACCATAACAGAGAGAAATACACACTACAGTGCAGTATAATAAACAAACAAATAGGTATTTTGTGCAAACTACGATCGCCTGGTTGATAAGATGACAGTGTGTCGTCGCAAAGAGAAATATCTTAATTACCCGTTATCGAGCATTTCAAATATTTCTATTATAGGATAGGGGACGGAGGTTTCCTTGTAATGGTTTACTGAGCGATGTTCACATGTCGGCTTTCGTTTGTTCATTAACCACATACAGCTCTGGAATGTGTCATATAGCGGTAGTGGGATGTTCAGCCACTATACAATACACAAGCAAAATCTAGTTTCTGTTTGTTAGGGAATGTTTAAATGAGGACCATTATTTAACAAAACAATACATAACACTGAATCCTACATGTACAAGGAGACTATATCTGCCCAATAAGTCTGTTGTTTTAAAATCCATTTTCTGTGCCAAATTGTTCATAAAATGTAAGTAAGCTTTCTATCAATAGACCTATGATCACAGTAAAGATGGATTGTCATGCTTCATTTAAAAAAAAAGTAAATTTTAGACCTATGGTATACATGCCAGAAATGGAGGATATCGAAATTATATCATAGAGCTGCTAGATCAGATGTTAACACATACACACTTGGTCAAACACGAAATGCACGAGTGTTTTGTGTTTTTATGGGTCCTAAGTTTAATGTGATATTCTGTTTAATGATATCACCTTCGGCCTAGACGAAAGTGAAAAGAGATATATGTCGAGCTGTGATGTTATGTAGAAGTCAAATACAACACTTACTATGTGTTCTTTTATAATCGTGTTTATTTCGACCTA
>NW_018408747.1:42991-47621 GCF_002113885.1 Mizuhopecten yessoensis | reverse complement strand
GGTGAAAATCGATCTTCATTGAGAATGTTTATAATAAATGGTCTACGTAACAAAACAAATATATTTAACGCATATAAGAATAGAGCAGAAAATTAATGTATACTTATGGTACATTACTAATACAACATCTGCTTGAAAAGTTTGACAGTTCTATTGTTTTATAATTGTATTGTTTCCGCGGGACAATATCAGTTATACGCTGTATTTTAGCGGTAAACATCTTTTCACAGATGAAAATGACAATTAAACAATGACGGTTGTCATTTGAAACAGTAAGATACCGTCAGGTTACAAAACGTCGGTACACCAGATACTGAACAGTTTAAATGAATCAGTTTGTTTTTATGCGTTTCCTAGTCACGATTTAGATCAATCAGGCAGTCATGCAATACATATATTTTCCACATGTCTGTGTATGCAAGATATACGTTTCCCATGTGGAAAACACACTGTTTGAGTTTAAAATGTTAAGTATTTCATCGACTGACTTTCCGAAACATGATATCATTCAAATGTGTACGTAACATTATTTAATTGATGTCATCTGATATAGCCCACTGATATAAACAATTAATAAAACAAAGTCCTGTGAAACGTTAGCAAATGTGTTCTTACTTAATTTGTATGTCAACTTGAAATCTACTTTGTTACTGTAGTATTCGCAAAGTTATCGTCGATTTTTACGTAATTCCCGGATAGAAAGTGGGAGAAAAAAGTCAATCATAATGTTTGATATGGAAAACAGGGAAATCCTTTTTCTCGGGTTTACTAGTATTAGGCTATGCACGTCGGCGAACTCTTGGCTCTGAGCCAAATTATACACCATTTGGTAGAATTCCCCCATCCCCTATACCAACATGGTATGCACTACATGATTGCTCCAAATAAGGACATGTATCTGTTATATATAAAGAGGTTATAAATGTATAGTAAAATCCAACATTATCGTTTTACATTGTCATTTTAAAGAGGTTAGGCGAAGGAAACGTATACATATGTTATTGAGAAAAATGGATACTGTAACCTTGAAATTTGTTGGCAATAAGCGAAGTGACAGATAAAACAATAGGCGTTAAACCGAGGTTTCTCCAAGCATATTGTATCACACAAACTTTTCTAATTTTGTAATTACAAGATCTGTATTTTGTTTATTAAAAATAGGTTTTTACACAACCTCCAAGAGACATTTATTACTTAGCAATTAACTATCATTTTGAAGATTGAAAAGTGTTATTCAGTTAAACTTAAGATAACAACTATGATGTTTATGCCCCCGCCATAAAATGAGGTCATATAGTATCACCCATGCCCGTCCCGTCCCGTCCCGTCCCGTCACGTTGCGTTGCGTTGCGTCCCGTCCCGTCCCGATTCAATGTTAACACTTATCAACTTCATTCTTTGACAGATTTTGGTCAAACCTTATACAAAGGTCAAGTATGATTATACTTCGGACATCATTGTATTTTAGGGATCCAAGATCAATGGCAAGGTCACACTTGCTATATATAGAAAATCGTCCCGTCCCGTCCCGATTCAATGTAAATACTTATCAACTTCATTCTTTGACAGATTATGGTCAAACTTAATACAAAGGTCAAGTACAGGTATGAGTATACTTCGGACATCGTTGTACTCAGGTATCCAAGGTCAAGGCCAAGGTCACACTTGCTTTATATAGAAAATCATCGACTGATTCAACGTAAACACTTAGCAAGTTCATTCAGGGTATCAAGATCAAAGTGGTTGCTACTTTTTATAGAACACTGAAACTAATTTCACATGACAGCGGGGCATTTATGTCTTACAGACATTTCCTTGTTTAATAAGTTTTAAACATAATTTTAGACGGCTAATTCTTCAGATTAGTGAGTTTGTGACTGTGGTTAATGTAGTAAATAACTATCCTTATAAAAGGTTTTAAATGTATCTATCCAATACAGGTAAGTACACATGAGATATATTGGACAGAACTTCCTGTTCTTTCGACTATTATCAAGTTCAGTACCCTGATAATGGTACATAATGATATAAATATATCAGCGTTTCATCATGTGATTGACATGATATTGAATATGTACTGATACGCTACAAACGCTTGTATATTTTGTTATCTAGCAGTAGATAAACGTTTCAAACGTCCGCTATGAGCCATACATAAACACATTTTAATAATATGTGTGTATAAGTATATATATATATATCTATACCATATAGTGACAATTCGTAATTCAAAGTCGAAATTCAAAAACAAAAGTATGCACTGAGAAGACTCAAAAGCAAAATACTCGTAAATAAATATTCCCTGTGCCACTTTAGTTGAAACCTGGTAATCATGACATATCCTGTAGAGCAAAGGAAATGTTGTCAGCAACACCCTATCTACGTCACAGTGAACATACGCGTCTTGTATGACGACGGTGCCAACTACTGGTGGGGCTACACAACAGCTAGCGCATATGAGGACGATATCTACTATGTTGGGCCAAACAACAGTTAGCGCCATATGACGACGATGATTACTATTGTTGGGCCAAACAACAGCTAAGGTCATATGACGACGGTATCTACTTTTGTTGGGCCAAACAACAGCTAGGGTCAAGCATTTATAACAAATCATCCTTCATGATTTAGATGTGTCCCAATTGTACAACAGAGTGCAATAAGAAACACTATTAGAACAAATAATCACACTTAAGGTTATCATGTTAATCACAGATATACATGTATTCAAGTGTATGTGGTTTTCAATTCGCAAAGGAATCTAAGCGTGGGCAGGCTATTTTAATTTCATTTAGATAATACTTTAAAAACTATGAAAAAAATAAAAGCCCAGGCTCCGATGGGTATACAGTAAAAAATCGACAGTATCTTAAAAATTGGAGACCAATTTCTTTACTTAATATTATTTATAAAATTGCATCAGGATCAATAGCAAGCAGAATAAAAACAGTTTGAAATAAAATAATTAATACAGATCAAACAGGATTTATTGCAGGGCGCTATATTGGGGAAAACAATCGAATTGTATATGATATCATGCAATATGCAAAAGATAGAAATATACCTGGAATGTTGTTAATTATTGATTTTGAAAAAGCTTTTGACTTTGTTTCTTGGAAGTTTATTGATGAAGTTATGGATTATTTTAATTTTGGGGAAGATATAAAAAAGTGAGTATAAATTCTACAAAACAAGTCAAGTTCAGCTATTAATCAGGGGGGAAATTTGTCTCCATTTTTCGAAATTGAAAGAGGCTGTAGGCAGGGGGACCCCATCGCACCATATATATTTATAATGTGTGCTGAAAATTTAGCTATCAAAATATGGAACAATCAAAAATATAAAAGGTATTGATATTGATAATAGACCTATTTTACTGTCTCAATATGCGGATGACACTTTACTGATTTTAGATGGAATAGAGAGATCACTTAAAGAATCAATTGATGAACTAAAAACTTTTGCAAACATATCTGGATTAAAAATGAATGTATCTAAAACACAGGCTATTTGGATTGGGAGTAAAATATATAGTGATGAAGTTGTGTACCCTCAATTGAATAAACAGTGGGGAAATCAAACATTTATACTTTTAGGCATTGAGTTTCATGTTGACCTACACCGAATACCTAAACTGAGTTATGATAAAAAAAAACTAGTGAAGATAAAGACCATTATTAGAACTTGGGAAAGAAGAATTTTGACTCCAATAGGTAGAATCCATATTATAAAGGCACTATTAATTTCTCAGTTTAATCATCTCTTTATCTCTTTACCAAACCCAGATGAGAATTCCTGAAAAAGTTAAACATAGAACTGTACTGTTCTTTGTGGAAAAGTAAAATAGATAAAGTGAAAAGAGATATAACTGTTAACAATTACATTGACGGAGGTATAATTTTTTTTACGTGTAAAGTCTTTCATTGAATCTCTAAAATTAACATGGTTAAGGAGACTCTACACAAGTCCAAGTAAATGGCAAATTATTTTAAGAACTTCTGTTGATGATCATATTTTGACTAACTTTGGAACTGAGTATATTGCAATATGTCACAATAACTGTAAAAATTCATTTTTGAAAGATGTTTTTGAAGCATGGATAAACTTATCAAATGAACACTATTCTTATCAATCTCCAGATAAATTGGCCGAAACACCAATATGGTATAATAATGTAATTAAAGTAGTATTTTTTATCGGGATTGGTACAATAAAGTAATTATTATTATTAGCGACTTGATTAATAAAGACACTAATTTGTTTTACTCTTTTCAGGAATTTCAACAGGTCTTTGGTATAAATACAAACTTTCTTACATACCATGGACTTATTTGAGCTATTCGAAAACATATACAGAAACAAGATTTACCATGTCCTATCTATCTTTTCATACGAATTAATCTAGAAATACTTTTCCGCAGGAAAAAAGAGACACAAGATTTGTATTATTTACTCAATAATAAAAATATTACAATATCCACTAGAAGATTGTTTGTTTGTTTGTTTGATTTTGTTTAACGTCCTATTAACAGCTAAGGTCATTTAAGGACGGCCTCCCCTGTGTGCAAGATGCATGCGTGTAGTGTATGTGTGTGTATTTTGGGAGGCTGCGATATGTTCGTGTTTGTCT
>NW_018408747.1:35431-37920 GCF_002113885.1 Mizuhopecten yessoensis | reverse complement strand
ATGGGCGGTACTGGAGGAGGAAACGGAGGTGCCATGAACGGAGGTGGATTCGGAGGTATGGGTGGAGGAAACGGTGGATTCGGAGGAATGGGCGGTGGAATGGGAGGACAAGGTGGATTTGGAGGAAAGGCAGGCGGAAAAGGTGGATTCGGAGGAATGGGCGGTACTGGAGGAGGAAACGGAGGTGCCATTAACGGAGGTGGATTCGGAGGTATGGGTGGAGGAAACGGTGGATTCGGAGGAATGGGCGGTGGAATGGGAGGACAAGGTGGATTCGGAGGAAAGGCAGGCGGAAAAGGTGGATTCGGAGGAATGGGCGGTACTGGAGGAGGAAACGGAGGTGCCATTAACGGAGGTGGCATGAACGGAGGTGGCATGAACGGAGGTGGATTCGGAGGTATGGGTGGAGGAAACGGTGGATTCGGAGGAATGGGCGGTGGAATTGGAGGACAAGGTGGATTTGGAGGAAAGGCAGGCGGAAAAGGTGGATTCGGAGGAATGGGCAGTGGAATGGGAGGACAAAGTGGCTTCGGAGGTATGGGCGGAGGAAATGGTGGTTTTGGAGGAATGGGCGGTGGAATGGGAGGACAAGGAGGATTCGGAGGAAAAGGTATATGAAGAAAATAGAAGAAATCCTTTTATTTCATGTTTTTTTATTTTAAATAGAAAACTGCTACAAGAAACTACATGTGTATCGCACAATAAAGAAACAAGATAATATCTTAACAACAAATCTCATCAGTTCAAATCCATTTAACAGTTTTTAAATGACTTAATTACACGTTCTGTGCCGGTTTGCAGGAAACTCTATAAGTGTACTAGGAAAATAAATTATCTCTTTAATTATTGTAAATGTAACGTTATGACGTTTGACGTTGAGTATCGCTAATGTGTTCTTAATTGACAAAATAGCCAGTAAACATTCCCTTGATTAATGTTTAAATGAGTACTTTCTGACCGCAAACTTATTGTGACAATTGTTTCGATTATATTTTTTAACTGTTAAGTGCAACTAATATTATTTATTTATTTTTCAGGATATTAGATCCAGCTGATCCTGTTAATCTTGCATTACATGTAAATGATGCCAAATTATTAAAAATTGAATAATGCACTTCATTTAATCTTTATTAATCATTTTGCATGTTCATGTTACACATAAAATTATATGAACTGACGAAGTACAAACAACAATTCATCTGCCAATATAAGCAATATTTCTGATCGTACATTTAAATATCAATAGCAAAAAATCAAGTATTAAGCATGTCAATTCAAATGATTTCCTAAGAGAACTAGAATGAGAATTAATGGACTCTCCATCGTGTTACAGGTTTCATCTCAGATTGAAGGGAAGTAACTCATTTATATGCACCACTAGGAAGCGCAGTATGACATCGCAGTACATAGGTTTACTTTGCTTACTGTTTATTTATTTGATGAATGACATCAGATCCGTTGAAAATGGTATTAATTTAAGAAGCATAGAGTTAAAACTGAGGTAATAACTTAGGATTCATCTTCAGTGTCATACAAATGACAAATTTTTCCTCATGAAGACATTCCGTTACAATTAAAAAACACAACAAAAGACATTTTTGCTGATGAAGAACATTGTGACCAACGCTGGCTATATAAAACGCCTTAGACATGTAGACGACTAGTACACAACTGACGGATCAGGGTATTAAACAATCTATTCAATACTTTGTCAGTACAATTAAATCGAACTTATATTCTCTGTTTAAGGAGACTGACACTCCATATACTAAGCTACACTCCATTTTATAAAACCAGTAACGTTTTTTCATGTGCAAAAACGATATTCTTACCCAGACAGTTTCGTTGACATTCTGCCAGCTTGGTCACTGGTGACGTTAGTGCTGTATGGGTAAGAACATTGTTTTGACATAGCAGTGACTTATTTTTAATACCTGCTCAAAACAAAATAGGAAAATAAAACAAATATTTCAACAAAAGGGTACATGAAAGAACACCTAGGTTCAGTTTTTGTATTTCTTGTACCCATGAATTATGCTCATAATTTGGGTGGAAACCGGAATTAGAAACGGTGATGCGCTATTACCATAACAGGGAGAAATACGCACTACAATTCAGTATAATAAACAAACGCACAGAAACATCAATAAATAAACAGATAGGTACTTTGTGCAAACTACGATCGCCTGGTTGATAAGATGACAGTGTGTCGTCGCAAAGAGAAATATCTGAATTACCCGTTATCGAGCATTTCAAATATTTCTATTATAGGATAGGGGACGGAGGTTTCCTTGTAATGGTTTACTGAGCGATGTTCACCTGTCGGCTTTCGTTTGTTCATTAACCACATACAGCTCTGGGATGTGTTATATAGCGGTAGTGGGATGTTCAGCCACTATACAATACACAAGCAAAATCTAGTTTCTGTTTGTTAGGGAATGTTTAAATGAGGACCATTATTTAACAAAACAATACATAACACTGAATCC
>NW_018408747.1:34464-35214 GCF_002113885.1 Mizuhopecten yessoensis | reverse complement strand
TTTTTTTTTTTTTTGCTGCAGAAAAAAAATGGCTCGTGAAAACCATATCAGTGTTTAATGTACGATGTACGGCAATGTATATGTCTTATTATCTCTCCTTCAGTTAAATAAAAACAGTATTTCGTATTGATTTTGATTTTCGTGAATTAGGCAATAGCGATATCCTTTACTGTTCGGCTGAATTCCTACAACCGAAGATAAAATGTTTGTTTTTCTATATGAGACTTGTTAACCGACCGTTAATCCGCACACCAGATACTGAACAGTTTAAATGAATCAGTTTGTTTTTATGCGTTTCCTAGTCACGATTTAGATCAATCAGGCAGTCATGCAATACATGTATTTTTCACATGTCTGTGTATGCAAGATATACGTTTGCCATGTGGAAAACACACTGTTTGAGTTTAAAATGTTAAGTATTTCATCGACTGACTTTCCGAAACATGATATCATTCAAATGTGTACGTAACATTATTTAATTGATGTCATCTGATATAACCCACTGATATAAACAATTAATAAAACAAAGTCCTGTGAAACGTTAGCAAGTGTGTTCTTACTTAATTTGTAGGTCAACTTGAAATCTACTTTTGTTACTGTAGTATTCGCAAAGTTATCGTCGATTTTTACGTAATTCCAAGATAGAAAGTGGGAGAAAAAAGTCAATCATAATATTTGATATGGAAAACAGGGAAATCCTTTTTCTCGGGTTTACTAGTATTAGGGTATGCACGTCGGCGAACTCACGGT
>NW_018408747.1:27792-33561 GCF_002113885.1 Mizuhopecten yessoensis | reverse complement strand
TAGCAATTAACTATCATTTTGAAGATTGAAAAGTGTTATTAAGTTTAACTTAAGATAACAACTATGATTTTTATGCCCCCGCCATAAAATGGGGTCATATAGTGTTACCCATGCCCGTCCCGTCCCGTCCCGTCCCGTCACGTTGCGTTTCAATGTAAACACTTATCAACTTCATTCTTTGACAGATTTTGGTGAAACTTTACACAAAGGTCAAGTATGATTATACTTCGGACATCATTGTATTTCAGGGATCCAAGATCAATGCCAAGGTCACAGTTGCTATATATAGAAAATCGTCCCGTCCCGTCCCGTCCCGATTCAATGTAAACACTGAGCAACTTCATTCTTTCATGGATTTTGGTCAAACGTTATGCAAAGGTCAAGTATGAGTATACTACGGACATTGTTGTGTTTCAGGGTTCCAAGGTCAAGCCAAGGTCACTGTTGCTATATATAGAAATACATCTACTGATTCAATTTAAACACTTAGCAACTTCATTCAATATGTAATGGAGATGATAATAACAAACAGAAAAAAAACATATGAATTTTAAAATCAACTTTAAGTGTAGTACCTTGTGTGTGTGCATGTTTCAGGGTATCAAGATCAAAGTGGTTGCAACCTTTTATAGAACATTTTACAGACATTTCCTAGTTTTATAAGTTTTTAACAGAATTTTAGACGGCTAGTTCTTCAGATAAGTGAGTTTGCGACTATGGTTAATGTAGTAAATAACTATCCTTATAAAAGGTTTTAAATGTATCTATCCAATACAGGTAAGTACACATGAGATATATTGGACAGAACTTCCTGTTCTTTCAACTATTATCGAGTTCAGTACCCTGATAATGGTACATAATGATATAAATATATCAGCGTTTCATCATGTGATCGACATGATATTGAATATGTACTGATACGCTACAGACGCTTGTTCATTTTGTTATCTAGCAGTAGATAAACTTTTCAAACGTCCGCTATAAGCCATACATAAACACATTTTAATAATATGTGTGCATAAGTATATATAAATACCTATACCATATAGTGACAATTCGTAATTCAAAGTCGAAATTCAAAAACAAAAGTATGCACTGAGAAGACTCAAAAGCAAAATACTCGTATATAAATATTACCTGTGCCACTTTAGTTGAAACCTGGTAATTATGACATATCCTGTAGCCAACTATTGATGGGGCTACAAACAGCTAGCGCCATATGGCGACGGTATCTACTATGTTGGGCCAAACAACAGTTAGCGCCGTATGACGACGGTATCTACTATTGTTGGGCCAAACAACAGCTAGGGTAATATGACGACGGTATCTACTATTGTTGGGCCAAACAACAGTTAGCGCCATATGACGACGGTATCTACTATTGTTGGGCCAAACAACAGCTAGGGTCAAGCATTTATAACAAATTATCCTTCATGATTTAAATGTGTCCAAATTGTACAACAGAGTGCAATAAGAAACACTATTAGAACAAATAATCACACTAAAGGTTATCATGTTAATCACAGATATACATGTATTCAAATGTATGTGGTTTTCGATTCGCAAAGAAATCTGGAGACCAATTTCTTTACTTAATATTATTTATAAAATTGCATCAGGATCAATAGCAAGCAGAATAAAATAATTAATATAGATCAAACAGGATTTATTGCTGGGCGCTATATTGGGGAACACAATCGAATTGTATATGATATCATGCAATATGCAAAAGATAGAAATTTACCTGGAATGTTGTTAATCATTGATTTTTAAAAAGCTTTAGACTTTGTTTCTTGGAAGTTTATTGATGAAGTTATGGATTATTTTAATTTTGGGGAAGATATAAAAAAGTGGGTATAAATTCTACAAAACAAGTCAAGTTCAGCTATTAATCAAGGGGGAAATTTGTCTCCATTTTTCGAAATTGAAAGAGGCTGTAGGCAGGGGGACCCCATCGCACCATATCTATTTATAATGTGTGCTGAAAATTTAGCTATCAAAATATGGAACAATCAAAAGTATAAAAGGTATTGATATTGATAATAGTCCTATTTTACTGTCTCAATATGCGGATGACACTTCACTGATTTTAGATGGAATAGAGAGATCACTTAAAGAATCAATTGATGAACTAAAAACTTTTGCAAAAATATCTGGATTAAAAATGAATGTATCTAAAACACAGGCTATTTGGATTGGGAGTAAAATATATAGTGATGAAGTTGTGTACCCTGAATTGAACAAACAGTGGGGAAATCAAACATTTATACTTTTAGGCATTGAGTTTCATGTTGACCTACACCGAATACCTAAACTGAATTATGATAAAAAAAACTAGTTAAGTTCAGGACCATTATTAGAACTTGGGAAAGAAGAATTTTGACTCCAATAGGTAGAATCCATATTATAAATGCACTATTAATTTCTCAGTTTAATCATCTCTTTATCTCTTTACCAATCCCAGATGAGAATTCCTGAAAAAGTTAAACACAGAACTGTACTGTTCTTTGTGGAAAAGTAAAATAGATAAAGTGAAAAGAGATATAACTGTTAAAAATTACATTGACGGAGGTATAATTTTTTTACGTGTAAAGTCTTTTATTGAATCTCTAAAATTAACGTGGTTAAGGAGACTCTACACAAGTCCAATTAAATGGCAAATTATTCTAAGAACTTCTGTTGATGATCATATTTTGGCTAACTGTGGAATTGAGTATATTTCAATATGTCACAATAACTGTAAGAATTTATTTTTGAAAGATGTTTTGGAAGCATGGATAAACTTATCAAATAAACACTATTCGTATCAATCTCCAGATAAATTGGCCGAGACACCAATATGGTATAATAATGTAATTAAAGTAGTATTTTTTATCCGGATTGGTACTATAAACTACTTATTATTATTAGCGACTTGATTAATAAAGACACTTATTTGTTTTACTCTTTTCAGGAATTTCAACAGGTCTTTGGTATAAATACAAACCTTCATAATTACCAAGGACTTATTTTAGCTATTCGCAAACATATACAGAAACAAGATTTATCATATCCTATCTATCCTTTCATACCAATTAATCTAGAAATACTTTTCCGCAGGAAAAAAGGGACACAAGATTTTCATTATTTACTCAATAATAAAAATAATACAATATCCACTAGAAGACAAAAATGGGATGATGTTTTTAATTTTGATAATGAAACATGGAAGAAAATATATAAAATGCCTTTTCATATAACCAAAAATTCAAAATTACAGTGGCTTCAATACAGAATCAATCAACACATTTTGACAACAAACACATTCTAATTTAAGACAGGAATAGCTGATAGTCCTTATTGTAACTCATGTAAAACTGATTTTGAAACAATAGAACATACCTTATGGGAATGTGATAAGGTCCAGGTTATGTTACAACATTTTCAGTTTTATTAGATACTTTAATGATCCCTTTTGCTTACAATAAAGATACTTTTATCTTTGGACTATAAAATCAAGATGGAATAAGAACACCAATAGACAGTACAATTATTTTGATTATGAAACAATATATTTATTCAGCAAGATGCCTAAAAGCAAATTTATCTATAAATGGTCTTAAAAAAGTAATCAAGGACAACTTTACTACACAAAAATATATTCCAACAGGTAAAGATGACAAATATAATAACACTTTTAAAAATAATTGGAAAAAAAGGCAAAAGTAAATTAATATCTCCTGAATCTTCAATTTGCTGAACTTTATTTTAAGAATACTGTTTACAGTTATAATGTGTAATATTATTGGACACTAGTAGTATATGAGTTGTTTTGTATCCATTTTTCCTATCCATAAGACATCAAAATATTTTGTTTAGCGTATTACTATACATATATTGACATTTGCAGCTGACAACACATGCTCTTTACTCCCTCCTGTTTTCATATGCTAGTCATAAATAAAGATATATAGATATTTACTATTGATTGCCTGACATCTCTCTGTGTCTCTGTCTCTGTCTCTGTCTGTCTGTCTGTCTGTCTCTCTCTCTCTCTCTCTCCCTCTCTTTCTCTCTCTCTCTCTCTATGTTTTGTCCTTGTCTTTTTTTCATCCTCTGTCTATTTATCTTTTTATTAACCTTTACTTTTCTGCTTTCCTTATACAAATAACATGTAAATGCAAACATTGGAAAAATGTTTTAAAATGACATAAATAATTGTGTGTGTGAAAGTGGAAGCGAGATAAGTGTGTGTGAGATTTTCAAGTATTACAAATGTACTTTCCATTGTATAAAAAAAATCTGAAAATAAAACAAATACATTTTTTTTTTAGATAATGCATCTCTCTGATCACTTTACTCTTTGATGCGAAATACATCCCTTGCATATTCTTTTACATTATGCAAATGAAGCTTAACCTTTGATGTAATTTTGCATTGTGTTTGTCGGCAATAACGCTTTACCTTAACACAACCACGTACAGAAAAACAAGTTAATGCAATCACCGTCTTCAAAGCGCAATGCACATTCCCAAGTACGTGCCGAGTAGCTTATCCCTTGCTGAGCATGCACTTTACATGTTACAAAAATATTGATGTGGTCCAATGTTGACAACTAAATAACTTTAAAACAATATGCGACATTTTCGAACGGGTTTAATTTCTGTGATCAATCAATGATGTGTTTCTCGTACATGTAAGTGATGACCTGCTCTTTACAGACTTCCGTTTCTAACAGTATAAATAGTGGCTGTCTTCTGGTTTCAAATTACCACATCTCCTTCTTCCCTCCGACATCAGCAGATTTCCTAGCCTGTTCTTCAAGGTACGACTATCATTTCATTTCAGAATACCTCGTTTTGTGTCCTTTTTTAAGTGTATTTTCGGATTATCTTATTGCCGATTTGTGTCGACTAACAGTTCCGGATTTGTCGTATGTGCTGACGTTTTGGTACACTTTTGTCTGTTTTACTATTAAGCCGTCGTCTTGTTATCTGTTTGAGTCTCATAATATCAAGGTCGCAAGTGCTTGTAATTTCTCAGATTGGTGTTTTAAACCTCTTTTATAATAAAGTAATATATTACTCTCTAATTATTGTACTTAATGTTCGAGGGATGACAGACAAACGTCATAATCAACACTATCAGAAATGTGCCAAAGCATCCTTATTAACATCTCTTAAAGTATCTTCATAATTGATTCCGTTTAGCTCCTCCTTGTGAGTATTTTGTACGTAGTGAAATACATAAGAATAACGCTATGGTCTCTACAGCATAACTTTGGAGCGATAGACAATGCTAGCTACAGTAGCTCCAAATTGACCATGTAAAGTTAAACATTTTTATGTAAAGTTAAAATGTATCATGTGAATTTATCGCAATTTAAAATGCATAACGTTGTCTTATATTTACTAGCTGTGGAAAGAAAACTATGAATTCTTTCCCGACATAACTTCAGTGTATCAAGTATTTCGATATATCCCTGTTATCAGAACATGCAGTAGCTACAGACTGTTACAGGTTCTATAAATACATGAGTTTAAAGGTTCGTTAAGAAGTTTAGTATACAAAATATAAACATGTTTAATAAATGTAATGCCTTTAGAATTATTTGTCTACACATGTCTGTCTACAGATCCTCAGGATGAATACCTACATCTGTCTTGCCGTTTGCCTTGTTGCTGCTGTCTCAGCTGCTGGTATGTCTTAAAGAATTATGTCGAAAAGGTGTCTCTGTACATCTTTCCAAATCATTTCAATAATTATCCCTGCTACTTTCTGAAAACGTAA
>NW_018408747.1:0-24555 GCF_002113885.1 Mizuhopecten yessoensis | reverse complement strand
TTTTTTTTTTTTTTGCTGCAGAAAAAAAATGGCTCGTGAAAACCATATCAGTGTTTAATGTACGATGTACGGCAATGTATATGTCTTATTATCTCTCCTTCAGTTAAATAAAAACAGTATTTCGTATTGATTTTGATTTTCGTGAATTAGGCAATAGCGATATCCTTTACTGTTCGGCTGAATTCCTACAACCGAAGATAAAATGTTTGTTTTTCTATATGAGACTTTTTAACCGACCTTTAATCCGGGATTCTGGTGAATATCGATCTTCATTGAGAATGTTTATAATAAATGGTCTACGTAACAAAACAAATATATTTAACGCATATAAGAATGGAGCAGAAAATTAATGTATACTTGTGGTACATTACCAATACAAAATCTGCTTGAAAAGTTGGACAGTTCTATTGTTTTATAATTGTATTGTTTCCGCGGGACAATATCAGTTATACGCTGTATTTTAGCGGATCTTTTCACAGATGAAAATAACAATGAAAAAATGACGTGTGTCATTTGAAACAGTAAGATACCGTCAGGTTACAAAACGTCGGCACACCAGATACTGAACAGTTTAAATGAATCAGTTTGTTGTTTATGCGTTTCCTAGTCACGATTTAGATCAATCAGGCAGTCATGCAATACATATATTTTCCACATGTCTGTGTATGCAAGATATACGTTTGCCATGTGGAAAACACACTGTTTGAGTTTAAAATGTTAAGTATTTCATCGACTGACTTTCCGAAACATGATATCATTCAAATGTGTACGTAACATTATTTAATTGATGTCATCTGATATAGCCCACTGATATAAACAATTAATAAAACAAAGTCCTGTGAAACGTTAGCAAGTGTGTTCTTACTTAATTTGTAGGTCAACTTGAAATCTACTTTGTTACTGTAGTATTCGCAAAGTTATCGTCGATTTTTACGTAATTCCCGGATAGAAAGTGGGAGAAAAAAGTCAATCATAATGTTTGATATGGAAAACAGGGAAATCCTTTTTCTTGGGTTTACTAGTATTAGGGTATGCACGTCGGCGAACTCACGGTTCTGTGCCAAATTATACACCATTTGGTAGAATTCCCCCATCCCCTATACCAACATAGTATGCACAGCATGATTGCTCCAAATAAGGACATGTATCTGTTATATATAAAGAGGTTATAAATATACAGTAAAATCCAACATTATCGTTTTACATTGTCATTTTAAAGAGGTAAGGCGAAGGAAACGTATAAATATGTTATTGAGAAAAAGGGATATTGTAACCTTGAAATTGTTGGCAATAAGCGAAGTGACAAATAAAACAATAGGCGTTAAACCGAGGTTTCTCCCAGCATATTGTATCACACAAACTTTTCAATTTTGTAATTACAAGATCTGTATTTTGTTTATTAAAAATAGGTTTTTACACAACCTCCAAGAGACATTTATTACTTAGCAATTAACTATCATTTTGAAGATTGAAAAGTGTTATTAAGTTAAACTTAAAATAACAACTATAATTTGTATGTCCCCGCCCTAAAATGGGGTCATATAGTGTTACCCATGCCCGTCCCGTCCCGTCCCGTCCCGTCACGTCGCGTCGCGTCCCGTCCCGTCCCGTCCCGTCCCGATTCAATGTAAATACTTATCAACTTCATTCTTTGACAGGTTTTGGTCAAACTTTATATAAAGGTCAAGTATGATTATACTTCGGACATCATTGTATTTCAGGGATCCAAGGTCAATTTCAAGGTCACACTTGCTGTATATAGAAATTCGTCCCGTCCCGTCCCGACTCAATGTAAACACTTAGCAACTTCATTCTTTCATCGATTTTGGTCAAACTTTATGCAAAGGTCAAGTATGAGTATACTACGGACATTGTTGTGTTTCAGGGTTCAAAGGGCAAGCCAAGGTCACTGTTGCTATATATAGAAAATCATCTACTGATTCAATTTAAACACTTGCAACTTCATTCAATATGTTATGGAGATGATAATAACATACAGAAAAAAACATATGAATATTAAAATCAACTTTAAGTGTAGTACCTTGTGTGTGTGCATGTTTCAGGGTATCAAGATTAAAGTGGTTGTAACTTTTTTAGAACACTGAAACTAATTTCACATGTCAGAATTACAGACGGCTAATTCTTCAGATTAGTGAATTTGCGACTGTGGTTAATGTAGTAAATAACTATCCTTATAAAAGGTTTTAAATTTATCTATCCAATACAGGTAAGTACACATGAGATATATTGGACAGAACTTCCTGTTCTTTGGACTAGTAGCAGGTTCAGTACCCTGATAATGGTACATAATGATATAAATATATCAGCGTTTCATCATGTGATCGACATGATATTGAGTATGTACTGATACGCTACAAACGCTTGTTCATTTTGTTATCTAGCAGTAGATAAACTTTTCAAACGTCCGCTATAAGCCATACATAAACACATTTTAATAATATGTGTGCATAAATATATATATTTATATATATATATATACCATATAGTGACAATTCGTAATTCAAAGTCGAAATTCAAAAACAAAAGTATGCACTGAGAAGACTCAAAAGCAAAATACTCGTATATCAATATTACCTGTGCCACTTTAGTTGAAACCTGGTAATCATGACATATCCTGTAGAGCAAAGGAAATGTTGTCAGCAGCAACCTATCTACGTCACAGTGAGCATACGCGTCTTGTATGACGACGGTGCCAACTATTGGTGGGGCTACACAACAGCTAGGGTCAGATGACGACGGTATCTACTATTGTTGGGCCAAACAACAGCTAGGGTCAAGCATTTATAACAAATCATCCTTCATGATTTAAATGTGTCCCAATTGTACAACAGAGTGCAATAAGAAACACTATTAGAACAAATAATCACACTAAAGGTTATCATTTTAATCGCAGATATACATGTATTCAAATGTATGTGGTTTTCGATTCGCAAAGAAATCTGAGCGTGGGCAGGCTATTTTAATTTCATTTAGATAATACTTTAAAAACTATGAAAAAAATAAAAAGCCCAGGCTCCGATGGGTATACAGTAAAAACATCGACAATATCTTAAAAATTGGAGACCAATTTCTTTACTTAATATTATTTATAAAATTGCATCAGGATCAATAGCAAGCAGAATAAAAACAGTTTTAAATAAAATAATTAATATAGATCAAACAGGATTTATTGCAGGGCGCTATAATAAGGAACACAATCGAATTGTATATGATATCATGCAATATGCAGAAGATAGAAATATACCTGGAATGTTGTTGATCATTTATTTTGAAAAAGCTTTTGATTTTGTTTCTTGGAAGTTTATTGATGAAGTTCTGGATTATTTCAATTTTGGGGAAGATATAAAAAAGTGGGTATAAATTCTACAAAACAAGTCAAGTTCAGCTATTAATCAAGGGGGAAATTTGTCTCCATTTTTCGAAATTGAAAGAGGCTGTAGGCAGGGGGACCCCATCGCACCATATCTATTTATAATGTGTGCTGAAAATTTAGCTATTAAAATATGGAACAATCAAATGTATAAAAGGTATTGATATTGATAATAGTCCTATTTTACTGTCTCAATATGCGGATGACACTTCACTGATTTTAGATGGAATAGAGAGATCACTTAAAGAATCAATTGATGAACTAAAACCTTTTGCAAAAATATCTGAATTAAAAATGAATGTTTTAAAACACAGGCTATTTGGATTGGGAGTAAAATATATAGTGATGAAGTTGTGTACCCTGTATTGAATAAACAGTGGGGAAATCAAACATTTATACTTTTAGGCATTGAGTTTCATGTTGACCTACACCGAATACCTAAACTGAATTATGATAAAAAAAACTAGTTAAGATAAAGACCATTATTAGGACTTGGGAAAGAAGAATTTTGACTCCAATAGGTAGAATCCATATTATAAAGGCACTATTAATTTCTCAGTTTAATCATCTCTTTATCTCTTTACCAAACCCAGATGAAAATTCCTGAAAAAGTTAAACACAGAACTGTACTGTTCTTTGTGGAAAAGTAAAATAGATAAAGTGAAAAGGGATATAACTGTTAAAAATTACATTGACGGAGGTATAAAAAAAATTACATGTAAAGTTTTTCATTGAATCTCTAAAATTAACGTGGTTAAGGAGACTCTACACAAGTCCAAGTAAATGGCAAATTATTCTAAGAACTTCTGTTGATGATCATATTTTGGCTAACTGTGGAACTGAGTATATTTTGATATGTCACAATAACTGTAAGAATTTATTTTAGAAAGATGTTTTTGAGGCATGGATAAACTTATCAATAAACACTATTCTTATCAATCTCAAGATAAATTGGCCGAAACACCAATATGGTATAATAATGTAATTAAAGTAGTATTTTTTATCGGGATTGGTACTATAAAGGAATTATTATTATTAGAGACTTGATTAATAAAGACACTAATTTGTTTTACTCTTTTCAGGAATTTCAACAGGTCTTTGGTATAAATACAAACTTTCTTAATTACCAAGGACTTATTTGAGCTATTCGAAAACATATACAGAAACAAGTTTTACCATGTCCTATCTATCCTTGATACCAATTAATCTAGAAATACTTTTTGTACAGGAAAAAAGGGACACAAGATTTTTATTTACTCAATAATAAAAATAATACAATATCCACTAGAAGAAAACAATGGGATGATGTTTTTAATTTTGATAATGAAACATGGAAGAAAATATATAAAATGCCTTTTCATATAACCAAAAATTCAAAATTACAGTGGCTTCAATATAGAATCAATCAACACATTTTGACAACAAACACATTCTAATTTAAGGCAGGAATAGCTGATAGTCCTTATTGTAACTCATGTAAAACTGATTTTGAAACAATAGAACATACCTTATGGGTCCAAATTATGTTACAACATTTTGAGGTTTTTTTTAGATGCTTTAATGATCCCTTTTGCTTACAATAAAGAGACTTTTATCTTTGGACTATAAACTCAAGATGGAATAAGAACACCAATAGACAGTACAATTATTTTGATTATGAAACAATATATTTATTCAGCAATATGCCTAAAAACAAATTTATCTATAAATGGTCTTAAAAAAGCAATCAAGAACAACTATACTACACAAAAATATATTGCAACAGGTAAAGATGACAAATATAATAACACTTTTAAAAATAATTGGAAAAAATGGCAAAAGTAAATTAATATCTCCTGAATCTTCAATTTGCTGAACTTTATTTTAAGAATACGGTTTACAGTTATAATATGATCTATTATTGGACACTAGTATATGAGTTGTTTTGTATCCATTTTTCCTATCCATAAGACATCAAAATATTTTGTTTAGCTAATTACTATACATATATTGATATTTGGAGCTGACAACACATGCTCTTTACTCCCTCCTGTTTTCATATACTAGTCATACATATAGATATATAGATATTTATTACTGATTGCCTGACATCTCTCTCTCTCTCTCTCTCTCTCTCTCTCTCTCTCTCTCTCTCTCTCTCTCTCTCTGTTTTGTCCTTGTCTTTTTTTCATCCCCTGTCTATTTTTCTAAGAAAATAAATAAAATGACAATCAATAATTGTGTGTGTGAAAGTGGAAGCGAGATTAGTGTGTGTGAGATTTTCAAGTATTACAAATGTACTTTCCATTGTATAAAACAAAATCTGAAAATAAAAATACATTTTTTTTTTGAGATAATGCATCTCTCTGATCACTTTACTCTTTGATGCGAAATACATCCCTTGCATATTATTTCACATTATGCAAATGAAGCTTAACCTTTGATCTAATTTTGCATTGTGTTTGTCAGCAATAACGCTTTTCCTTAACACAACCACGTACAGAAAAACAAGTTAATGCAATCACCGTCTTCAAAGCGCAATGCACATTCACAAGTACGTGCCGAGTATCTTATCCCTTGCTGAGCATGCACTATACATGTTACAACATATTGATGTGGTCCAATGCTGACAACTAAATAACTTTAAAACAATATGCGACATTTTCTAACGGGTTTAATTTCTGTGATCAATCAACGATGTGTTTCTCGTACATGTAAGTGATGACCTGCTCTTTATAGACTTCCGTTTCTAACAGTATAAATAGTGGCTGTCTTCTGGTTTCAAATTACCATATCTCCTTCTTCCCTCCGACATCAGCAGATTTCCTAGCCTGTTCTTCAAGGTACGACTATCATTTCATTTCAGAATACCTCGTTTTGTGTCCTTTTTTAAGTGTATTTTCGGATTATCTTATTGCCGATTTGTGTCGACTAACAGTTCTGGATTTGTCGTATGTGCTGACGTTTTGGTACACTTTTGTCTGTTTTACTATTAAGCCGTCGTCTTGTTATCTGTTTGAGTCTCATAATATCAAGGTGGCAAGTGCTTGTAATTTCTCAGATTGGTGTTTTAAACCTCTTTTATAATAAAGAAATATATTACTCTCTAATTATTGTACTTAATGTTCGAGGGATGACAGACAAACGTCATAATCAACACTATCAGAAATGTGCCAAAGCATCCTTATCAACATCTCTTAAAGTATCTTCATAATTGATTCCGTTTAGCTCCTCCTTGTGAGTATTTTGTACGTAGTGAAATACATAAGAATAACGCTATGGTCTCTACAGCATAACTTTGGAGCGATAGACAATGCTAGCTACAGTAGCTCCAAATTGACCATGTAAAGTTAAACATTTTTATGTAAAGTTAAAATGTATCATGTGAATTTATCGCAATTTAAAATGCATAACGTTGTCTTATATTTACTAGCTGTGGAAAGAAAACTATGAATTCTTTCCCGACATAACTTCAGTGTATCAAGTATTTCGATATATCCCTGTTATCAGAACATGCAGTAGCTACAGACTGTTACAGGTTCTATAAATACATGAGTTTAAAGGTTCGTTAAGAAGTTTAGTATACAAAATATAAACATGTTTAATAAATGTAATGCCTTTAGAATTATTTGTCTACACATGTCTGTCTACAGATCCTCAGGATGAATACCTACATCTGTCTTGCCGTTTGCCTTGTTGCTGCTGTCTCAGCTGCTGGTATGTCTTAAAGAATTATGTCGAAAAGGTGTCTCTGTACATCTTTCCAAATCATTTCAATAATTATCCCTGCTACTTTCTGAAAACGTAATATAATTTGTGACATTTCAATTTTTATATTATATATTTCTCGATGATAAATTATATGCTGTAGCAAAATGTTTTAATTTATAATGTTGTGAAAGATTTTATAAGCGCCTCTCCCTTTATGTTAATATCTTTTTCGTAATGTTTAAAACATAAATGTTTAATTCTTGTGACCTTTTGTACTACGTATGCGTCCTAAATGGACGGAAACAAAATATATGTCTCAATACAATTATAACGCTGTTTGGCGTTATACGTAAACTGACTTGATATTCAGATTAGAGCTTTCTTAGTTCATCATTCTTATTCTTATTCCACAATATACCAAGAAATGGACATTCCACTAGTGTTGCCCTGTAAATTACGTCATCTTAACTACGGAGGCAACATCAAAACCAAGTCGTCCGTAAAGGAATCAAAACTAGATACGGTATCAGGACCGGAAAAGGGACAGAAAATATATAATAATACACAATATAGAAATAACACTTTAAATCCAGTCATATTCGTTCAAGGCGTGTAAGGCGATGGTCATCATTTTGAACGCCGGTGTGTTGAGAAGTACATCTCCTACACACGTTTTCAGACATCTCAATGTGTTTTTTTACATAAATGTTTGTTTATCATTAGGAGGCAACTAGTAAAATAACAAAAAATGAAAATGCATATATTTTACATAAATATTAATTTGAACACAGGTATTTAGTGCAGCATTGTCCAATTCACTTTACAGAAATATGTAAAAAGAAATGCAATTGACATAATTATATGGTTTGGATTGAAAAACTGAATAAAACATCTCACTCTGTGTCATAGGATATGGTGGTGGATTTGGAAGCATGGGCGGTACTGGAGGAGGAAACGGAGGTGGCATGAACGGAGGTGGATTCGGAGGTATGGGTGGAGGAAACGGTGGATTCGGAGGAATGGGCGGTGGAATGGGAGGACAAGGTGGATTTGGAGGAAAGGCAGGCGGAAAAGGTGGATTCGGAGGAATGGGTGGTACTGGAGGAGGAAACGGAGGTGCCATGAACGGAGGTGGATTCGGAGGTATGGANTGGGCGGAGGAAATGGTGGTTTTGGAGGAATGGGCGGTGGAATGGGAGGACAAGGAGGATTCGGAGGAAAAGGTATATGAAGAAAATAGAAGAAATCCTTTTGTTTCATGTTTTTTTATTTTAAATAGAAAACTGCTACAAGAAACTACATGTGTATCGCACAATAAAGAAACAAGATAATATCTTAACAACAAATCTCATCAGTTCAAATCCATTTAACAGTTTTTAAATGACTTAATTACACGTTCTGTGCCGGTTTGCAGGAAACTCTATAAGTGTACTAGGAAAATAAATTATCTCTTTAATTATTGTAAATGTAACGTTATGACGTTTGACGTTGAGTATCGCTAATGTGTTCTTAATTGACAAAATAGCCAGTAAACATTCCCTTGATTAATGTTTAAATGAGTACTTTCTGACCGCAAACTTATTGTGACAATTGTTTCGATTATATTTTTTAACTGTTAAGTGCAACTAATATTATTTATTTATTTTTCAGGATATTAGATCCAGCTGATCCTGTTAACCTTGCATTACATGTAAATGATGCCAAATTATTAAAAATTGAATAATGCAATTCATTTAATCTTTATTAATCATTTTGCATGCTCATGTTACACATAAAAATATATGACCTGCCAATATAAGCAATATTTCTGATCGTACATTTAAATATCAATAGCAAAAAATCAAGTATTAAACATGTCAATTCAAATGACTTCCTAAGTGAGCTAGAATGAGAATTAATGGCCTCTCCATCGTGTTACCGGTTTCATCTCAGATTGAAGGGAAGTAACTCATTTATATGCACCACTAGGAAGCGCAGTATGACATCGCAGTACATAGGTTTACTTTGCTTACTGTTTATTTATTTGATGAATGACATCAGATCCGTTGAAAATGGTATTAATTTAAGAAGCATAGAGTTAAAACTGAGGTAATAACTTAGGATTCATCCTCAGTGTCATACAAATGACAAATTATTCCTCATGAAGACATTCCGTTACAATTAAAAAACACAACAAAAGACATTTTTGCTGATGAATAACGTTGTGACCAACGCTGGCTATATAAATCTATTCAATATTTTGTCAGTACAATTAAGTCGAACTTATATTCTCTGTTTAAGGAGACTGACACTCCATATACTAAGCTACACTCCATTTTATAAAACCAGTAACGTTTTTTCATGTGCAAAAACGATATTCTTACCCAGACAGTTTCGTTGACATTCTGCCAGGACGTTAGTGCTGTATGGGTAAGAACATTGTTTTGACATAGCAGTGACTTATTTATAATACCTGTTCAAAACAAAATAGGAAAATAAAACAAATATTTCAACAAAAGGGTACATGAAAGAACACCTAGGTTCAGTTTTTGTATTTCTTGTACCCATGAATTATGCTCATAATTTGGGCGGAAATCGGAATTAGAAACGGTGATTCGCTGTTACCATAACAGGGAGAAATACGCACTACAATTCAGTATAATAAACAAACGCACAGAAACATCAATAAATAAACAGATAGGTACTTTGTGCAAACTACGATCGCCTGGTTGATAAGATGACAGTGTGTCGTCGCAAAGAGAAATATCTGAATTACCCGTTATCGAGCATTTAAATTATTTCTATTATAGGATAGGGGACGGAGGTTTCCTTGTAATGGTTTACTGAGCGATGTTCACCTGTCGGCTTTCGTTTGTTCATTAACCACATACAGCTCTGGGATGTGTTATATAGCGGTAGTGGGATGTTCAGCCACTATACAATACACAAGCAAAATCTAGTTTCTGTTTGTTAGGGAATGTTTAAATGAGGACCATTATTTAACAAAACAATACATAACACTGAATCCTACATGTACAAGGAGACTTTCAGCCCAATAAGTCTGTTGGTTTAAAATCCATTTTCTGTGTCAAATTGTTCATAAAATGTAAGTAAGCTTTCTATCAATAGACCTATGATCACAGTAAAGATGGATTGTCATGCTTCATTTAAAAGTAAATTTTAGACCTATGGTATACATGCCAGAAATGGAGGATATCGAAATTATATCATAGAGCTGCTAGATCAGATGTTAACACATACACACTTTGTCAAACAGGAAATGAACGAGTGTTTTGTGTTTGTATGGGTCCTAAGTTTAATGTGATATCCTGTTTAATGATATCACCTTCGGCCTAGACGAAAGTGAAAAGAGATATATGTCGAGCTGTGATGTTATGTAGAAGTCAAATACAACACTTACTATGTGTTCTTTTATAATGGTGTTTATTTTGACCTAAACGCCGCATACCCATTTAATTTGATTTCTTCTTCTTTTTTTTACTGCAGAAAAAGATGACTCCTAAAACAATACCAGTGCTTAATGTATATGTCTTATTATCTCTTCTTCAGTTAAATCAAAACAATATTTCGTATTCCTAATCCATAATACCATTACTACCTCCATATTAAAAATACATAACATATATATGTAGTTATTATGTTTAAGTCATCAGACATTTCAAAAACTTAACCTATACTTCGTCTCTTCAAGTTTATGCTTTTCATTTTAAGATTCGTCCATTCTAATAGACTTACATTTTAAGTGAGTTACATGTTCATGAATTAAGCAAAAGCGATATCGTTTACTGTTTAGCTCAATCCTACATCCGAAAATAAAATGTTTATTACTCAACATGAGACGTTTTAACCTACTTTTTATCCGGGATTCTTGTTAAAATCAACAGTAATGTTGAGAACGAATAAAATAAATGGTCTAGGTAACAAACAAATAAAATGAACTGATTTGAAAACAGTAGAAAGTAAAAAGCAGCATTGCTTCATAATTATCTAATTTCGCAGAAAGATTTTAAGTGTAGATTGCATTTTAGTGTCAAACATTTTTTCGTAGATGAAAATGACAATTAAAAAGGACATCATATGTACCACTGAGATTACGTCACGTCTCATCACGTCAGTTAACAAAATACTGAATATTTTAACTGAAACGGTTTGTTTAATATACATTACCTAGTTACGATTTAGATCAATGAGACTGTCGTGTAATTCATGGATTTTCCCATTACTGTGTATTACAGGATGACATCGGTTGACGTTCTGAAACATGACATAATTCCAATTTGAAACGTGACGTCATTAAATTGACGGCATATGATATAGCCTTACGGAAATAAACAATTAATAAATAAAATTGCAGTAAAACCTTTGCAAATATGTTCTTTCTTAATTTGTTTGTTATCTTTTTGTATTTATACTCTAAATACATTATATCAAGAAATAATCGTACCATAAGTACATGTGTGAGTTTGAGTGTTTGAGCATGTGCATGCGTACGTGTTCGAGCATCGTCCATCCGTCTATCCATGGGTGGATGAGTGCAAGTGTGCGTTTTTAATCTAATGTGTTATTCAATAGATTAATAGGTTTCAATTTCAATTTTCACCTACTGTAAATAAAGCTTAAACTTTATCTGATTCAAATTACTAAGGTAGTTAAGGTGTCAGCAGTCTCGAGGAATTATTTTCCTATAATATATACTTGGGAGAGGAATTAATATCAGCTCTAAGCTTGTTTTCCAATCCCTGTGTAATGTTATATATGTAATTAACATGTTTGACCATTAAATAAATACTGTTTAAACTAAACTATATTCTATATCCGCGATATTTTACCATATAATGTCATTGTTATTAATCTCCTGAATTTGACCTTGCGTCTTTTATATAAACCTCTTTCTACAACACAGTATAGACTTTCCCATTTGTGCTGATTTTACAAATCATTCACAAAGAGACTGTTTTATCTAACGTTATTTCCGTCCCGTGTTGCTTGGTCATTAAAAAATATGTCAGTACGCCTTAAAAACATGTTTAACGCATAACGTAGAGTGAGTAATATAGTGCAACACAATGTTTCATAAAAGTCTGGTTATCTTCATAGGACGCTAGCCTTTATCACGTCCGAAATTGTTACTCTACAAGGAGAAAGAAAAATGAAAAATATAAAATTATAAACAAACAAAAATTATTTAAATTTTGATTAGATATTAAAGATAATTTCTTAGTTTTATCATTTTTGGCACTTTTTCCAAGGCATCGTTTCGATCGCTTTACTAGTATTTTGACAGCAGTAATGTTACTATGGTATAGTGATATAAGTTATTGCCGAATTACATTTATGTCTCGTTCTCATTGTTCTTATACACTTATAAAAAAAATGTTTAAACATATTTTTAAAACAGAAGGGAAAAAAAAAGAGAATTCTTAAATATACCAAATAAGACTTAGAAATAAGAAGTGATTGTGCTTGGATTGTAAATATTATCATAAAACAAAGAAGGACCATCAATGTTACTTGATATGAAATATTACTATTGGTATTCAAATGTACATTCTTCTAATAAGGTAAGGCGTCACTATTAATGTCGACAATGATAATATTTGTTTCAGCTGGTTGTGTTAATGAAACAAAACTAATTAACATTGTGTCCTAAAAATGTTGATGTTACTCTATCCGTTTTATAAATATATACATAACAAATACATTCAATATGAATTTGAGATAATAATAATATATGTGTAATCCGATTACCTTTAATAAAGAAATGGATACATTCAATATCAATTAGGTTAATAGGATTTGGCTTCAAATTACCTTTAATAGAGAAAAGGAAATCATATTTCGTTATTCAATCATGTTGTTTTGAATCGAGAAGTGACCGAGCGAGCGTTTACCTAGGAACATCCGCGCGTGACCTCATCCCGTACACACTTGAGCGGCTAGTATCACCCCTCTCTTTAGTCAACACCTTTACCTGACATTTCCTTTATGGTTAATGCATGTCAGATACAATGTTAGTTCGGACTGATTTAAAACTTTATTACCTTCCCATCAAACGGATCACGTCGATGACCCATGTAGCCGTTTTATCCTTACATGGTTGTGGTCTGCGTGAATGTTGCCTTGAGTTCCGCAGGATGAGTATATAAGACCCGGGTTTTGCTCCACAAATCGTACCACACTGCCACCGAAGCCGACCAACAACCCACCAGCAGCTCTACAGCTCGTCACAAAAAGGTAAGTCCAGCTTCACTTTAAATTTTTATTCATCGTTAAGTGTTTTCCATAGTGTTATGCAACGTACTTTCTTGCCTCCTGACCTGGTAACTTCATAATATCTTGACATCTTTAAAACCACTCTCTAATCCATTAGTATCTCATACATACGACCAAACATCCTTCTTTTGCAATGCACACACTTTCACAACCCTACATTGATATGATGAAGAAGGTCAATTATTCGGTGGGCCATATAGAATTGTTTTCTTGTTATCTCAGCCAAGCATATCTACAGTCATCGCAATTTTTTTAAATTAATTTATTTGGAATGTTTTATTGTTCACGCCATTTACTTCGAGTCTAATCTTAAATATTTGCGAAGGCAAAACCCTTATCCGTCATATACCTGTGGCATTTGGTGGGCCTAGCGTTCAATTCATTTGTAAACGCGGTTTTATTCCTGAAATAAAGAAGTCTTTATCACGGCAAAGCCCTTGTTGAAATGTCGCTGATGTTATATATATATATAAATGTATTTCTGATCAGTAATGGCTGTTTTATACTAGAATAAAGAGTGTTACACGAATGGCTGTTTTCTATATTTACGATTTCTTATCTGGTAACACTACAGATCAAACTTTCTACGTGTTTTTATTTCTCCACAAAAATAGCAATGCATGAAAGGAAAGCTGTATATTGTATGTATTCAAAATACTTCTGAATCAAGCTATACAATCAGATACACACAGCGTAATTACAAAAAGATTCATAAAAAAGTAATGTTGAGAACATTCGAATTACATACATAAAAGTAAATGAGACATATTCATTTTCAAGCTAAACATTCAATATCGTAAGGTATCTTTAAAAGAACAAAAACAAAAATCCCGTCATGTATCTATTTCACACACTTTATATCTGTATCTGTATGCATTGATAGTGATTGAAGTAACAAGTTTTCAATCGAATCATATATATTAATATTATATATTTCAATTGACGAATCAACTTCAAATATTGACTGTTGGTACCTTGTAGACCTTCAAGATGAACGCTTACCTATTCGTTTCCATGGCGTCTGCCATTGTTGTCGCTACCAACGCGGCTGGTAAGTAGACAATCGATAACTGATACAATGATGCAAATAGTATGACAACTTAGTTTCCTTAAAAATAATATTTCATATACTGTCGTATGGTAAAGTAGATTTTAAGAAAAAATACATCAACTCTATGCTGACATTTAGCAGGAAATGCTTAATTCGTACTCAAACAAATAATGCAGATCAATGAAATTCTGTGACATTAAGTTAATACGCTGAGAGAAGCAGATATCACATTAAAATACATTGGAAATTTTACAAAGATAAAAAAAAACATGTTGATAAGTAAATAATTAAAAACATCAAATCTTTTGCGACGTGTGGTATAGAAACACTGACCCTTCCGGAACGTCTGGTTCCGTCTTTAGTTCATAGGTTTGGAATTAAGACGTCTGTCCTTTTGTTTTGGTGTTCCCACAGTTCTTGATTTCTATTTTTGTATTCGAGTTTTAATTTCGTCATAGTTTATCGACGTTGTGGTTTCATTTTCTATTTTACTTTGTTGTAATGTTTTGATGATTTTATTTTATCTATATTTTTTGTATTTTTTGTATTTTAAATGCTTTTTCAAATTGAAGTAAATTTAAGGACCCTAGGAATAAGGTTTAAATATCATTATTTTTCAAAATGTTTTATAGCTATTTCGGTTGAAAGATTTTAATGAATTATTTTTGGAAATGTCTTTAAAAAACTAAGTGTTAATGTAAGTGTATAAGGAACCTAGGTATATGGGTTTAGATATCATAATATTAATTTTCAAAATGTTTAATAGCTATTTAAGTTAAAGATATTGAAATAAATAACAGTTAGAAACATTATGTTGTTATGTTTTTAATAAATTTATTTTTGGAATGTCTTTGCAAAACTAAATGATAAAGTCAGCTTATGGAACCTAGGAAAATGGTTAAAATATCCTAATATTAATTTTCAAGGTGATTTTATTGCCATTCCAGTTGAAATACATTGAAATAAATAAAATATTAAGTAGTACTAGGTAGAATCAGAATATTTGTGATTTTATTAACTTCATACAGAGTTTCTCCATTCTTGGTGCATGGTATAATTAACAGTAAATACATCCTATAATAACGATTTGTTAGTGTAATATATTAATCATGTTATATCGTTAACAAAATATAACTTTGTATCACTTTATATCAATTAATATTAGGATATGGAACGATGAACAACGGTTACGGGATGAACAACGGTTACGGGATTGAACAATTAAAATATAAATAAAACATTAGGCTACTATAACGTTAAAAGTAGTCATTTTTCAAAAAAGGAAATCATAATTCAAATATAATTCAAAGATCTTAATGTTTTATATACATGAATAGCATGGTACCTCTGCAGACGATGATAGAATTTCAATGTTGTGAAACGTTGGTTTATATTTTCCTTCCTTATTTCTAGGTTACAAGCGTGATAAGTAGACATCGAATTTATTTTGAATATTTTTAGATTATCGTTTATTTATTACATAATTAATATATCGAACCCTAGAGTCATTATTCTAGTGGTATTTTAAACACGTACAAATGTATCATATATGTCTCGTGTAATGCAGTGAAGACCATATGTCATATGTAATATGCATTATACTTTTATACTTTCCAATTTTGACGTCAGAAAAAACATGATAGCATATACTTCAAGGTTGCCTCTTGATGATGACCAGATACAATAAATTATTTTCAGAACATTAGCATAAGTTCTGGGTTGTGTGAGTGCTAGACTCATTTGATAGTAGCATCCAAATTCAGAACACATTAAAGATCCTATATATATAGATGATGCTAAACTGTCACTATTTTATATTTTCAGCTGCCTATGGTATGGGAGGAGGCATTGGAGGAGGAATGGGCGGTATGCCTGGTATGGGTGGAATGGGAATGGGCGGTAAAGGAGGCATGGGCGGAGGAATGGGCGGTATGACCGGTATGGGAATGGGCGGTATGGGCGGTATGATGGGCGGTAAAGGAGGCATGGGGGGTATGATGGGCGGTATGCCCGGTATGGGAATGGGCGGTTTGGGCGGTATGATGGGCGGTAAAGGAGGCATGGGCGGAGGAATGGGCGGTATGGGAGGTATGATGGGCGGTAAAGGAGGCATGGGCGAAGGATTGGGTGGTATGATGGGCGGAAAAGGAGGCATGGGCGGAGGAATGGGTGGTATGATGGGCGGAAAAGGAGGCATGGGCGGAGGAATGGGGGGTATGCCCGGTATGGGAATGGGCGGTATGGGCGGTATGATGGGCGGCAAAGGAGGCATGGGCGGAGGAATGGGCGGTATGGGAGGTATGATGGGCGGTAAAGGAGGCATGGGTGGTATGATGGGCGGTATGCCCGGTATGGGAATGGGCGGTATGGGCGGTATGATGGGCGGTAAAGGAGGAATGGGCGGAGGAATGGGCGGTATGCCTGGCATGGGAATGGGCGGTATGATGGGCGGAAAAGGAGGCATGAGCGGAGGTATGGGCGGAGGCATGGGCGGAGGAATGGGAGGCATGGGTAAGCAATACCTTTGTTTTATTATTTTTATTTATTTTACACGAATTCAAAATATAGTAAATAAAAATTATTGTTCTGTAATTAAATATAGGGAATACATTAGTACATTTGTTTGATTCTATACAAACAGGACTTAAAATCGTATTATCACCATTCGTCCAAATGTTTTTTCACCATTTATAGCAGAATTTACAAAACGTATTCAGCTATTACAAGCTACAATATATTCAGTCAAGTTCGACGTTAAACAACCTCCTTGACTGACTTATCCACAAATCTCTATCTGGTCGATTCATAATGGTCTACCTGTGCTTTGAACGTTTCCGTTCAACTATTTTGCACAAATTTCGTTGGAGCATGGTAGACTTTACCATTCCTCCAAAACATAGTGAAGGTTATTGCCCTTGAAATTTTATCGTGTTTATCGCCATCAAATACCTCAATACCTGACTGCAAAATACAATGGCGAGTGTATTATATACCCGAGTAATTGAAAGAATCTTTTTCAACCTTTGTAATTCTAAAACAGCAATTGCCCAATGTAATTCAACTACATTAACAGTATCCCGGCTTTTCTCCAAATCACTCTATTACTAACATAACGTTAAATGCATTAATAAGGATTCAAATATTAAATTGATATTTATTAACCTGCATGTACACTTTTGATATAGACTGAATTGTTGTTGTTGTCGTTGTTGTTACCTCTTGCGTTGTCCCTCTTTTACAGGTGGACGATACTAGCCGGCTTAACCCGACCCACAACAAAGCTTGGTGTATCTGGATTAAAAACACAATCAAATGGAGAAATAAAATAACGGGTACTTGCATTCAAAATAATCTTTGTTACTTAATTCTTTCTGTCATGCTGTCACTTCCTCTGTCTTTCAAGTAAACTTTCTTCTGCATGAAGTTAATGATGGAGATTCAATATTCTCCAAACTCGTTGACTTCAGCTGAAGCGCGATGATTGGTGATAAAGATCGTGGAGAAGTTTATGTTTGAGGATGGTTTAGATGGAGATTCAATGTTTCTGCAGAAGATCACAAAATATTTCAGATTCTATATTTGATTGATGCTGATGCTTGCCTGAATTAGCAGTATTACGACATAGCTGACGTCTATTAATTTACCGATGCTAATACGAGTATTTATGGTTTCTAAAGACCTTTGTTTAGTGTTGAATGTGATAGACAGGTAAAATAAACTCCCTTGAACTTCTTTTTTTTGACCAGCAGTAGTAAAGCAGCACGTTCACAAACAGATAACAATATTGGCGCATAGAACATAATACAATATACAAAGACAGTGAGAGCAAGCACCATATAAAGCAACAAAACACAAAAAAAAATACTTAACAAAACTTAAAAGAAGAATGTAATATACAAACATAAAGTTTGAGAATAAATACACTGTATACCGGAAAACGTTAAATAGGTGTCCTTCACAGGTAAAAGTTATATTCTCCTAGTGTTAATTCCGTCTTTGCGTATTGCAGAGTTATCTTCTCTTGTGAGCAGGTATTTAGTGTTACGTCATTGGTTTGTGTGAGAAAATTACGTCGTTTTCTCAAAAATTGATGACGTTACTCTCACAAACAAATGACGTAACAATCAATACCTGCTCACAAGAGCAGATAATTGTACAATACGAAAAGACGGAATAGCGCCCTCCGTCTTGTAATTACTATATAAAGTCTGTTGTGTACAAGTATTCTCTGTCATGATAAATTCGCCCTCATAGCAGAGGGCGATACAGGGCCAAATTGATACTGCGGCGAAATTGTTCTGGTATACAACAGTATACCGAAATATACTGTCACATAGAACATCATCAAACATCATAGTTAAAAATTAACTCTTATTTGCTCTAATATAATGTAAGTACAGGTACAGTAGGGTCACCAAGATTAAAATAAGAGCGTAACAAAATGTAAAATGAATATATGCTAATATAGCAAAAGGTAAGAGGTCAAATACATACATAAATATGGCGCGAGCTAAAATAATATGAAGGTCTGTGTCAACTGGACTAGTTTGAACAAAAGTTCACGAGGTATGCCAACTCGTGAAAACACCTTTATAAGTGCTTCCGCTACAGTCTCTGCCTCCTGGTTCCTTAGAGGAATAGCTTCCGGATACCTAGTGGCGTAATCAAAAATTACTAAAATATGACGGTTTCCTTTGAGTGTGCGAGGTAACGGTCCTACAAAAGCAATGGCTATTCTTGGAATGGCTCCTCCTTAACAGGGACTTCGAACATAGGTACATATCCAACTTTACCCCCTTGGAATTCCTATCTGACACTGAGGGCATGATCTACAATATCGTGCAACTGCAGTAAACAATCCTGGTCAGAAAAAATGTTGAAGTAGTCTTGCCCGCATTTTCTTACAACCAAGATGACCCGCTAGTGGAATACCATGAGCTATAGACAGCAGAACACTCCTCCATCTCTTTGGAACAACGACTTGTTTCACAATCTCTCCTTGATCTGTCTGGAAAATACGATATAAGATTCCATCTTGATAAGTAAAATAGGATTCAGCCGACTCCTGAGTAGTTTTCCTTCTCACCTCTGTCTTTTGATCCACTAAACTTTTCACTTTAGTAAGTGTGCCATCTGACTCCTGTTCCTTCACTAACTCATTTTTAGTAAATAATGAGTCATCCCCAGTAAGTGGGTAAGCGAGTGGTTTCGAGTCAACATTTACCTCCGAAACTTCTAATTACTATCATCTCTCTGCTATTGCTCAAGACGTTTCTGTTTTTGAGCTCGAGTTTCTATTGTAGAACATTTTACTGGTTCCTTTTCTGTAGATGCTGTAGATACAGGGGTTTTAAGTTCTACTTGGTTCCCTATTACAATGTCTGCAAACGGTGTGTCCATCACTAATGCCAGCATGTTACCACTTAGATAAGGGGAGGTAATCTCTATCCAAACTTCTGCACATGTCCGTTTTGTGCCATTAGCTAACAAAACATCCTTAAAATGTCCATTCTTATGATAGTTCTCAGCAAGTTTTGATGAAACAAATACAGCACTACTACCAGTATCTCTTAACACAGTTGCTTCTTTCTCACCAACTCGTCCTTTCTCAATCCTTAGACCTTTATTTTCCACTAAATCTGTTTCTGGTACTGAACATCTTTTAGTGACAAGTTATCTGAACTACCACTCCACCAGATACTTCCATTTTTTCCTGACGAATCAAAGCCAAATTCTCTGGTTTCCTCCCATGACCTTGACCTCTAATATTTACAGATCCCTGTTTCGCCATAGAATTCGGCCTTTTCCAACACTCTGCTATAATATGTCCTTTAATCCCACAGAAATGACAAGTTCTGTTCTCCCTAGACTGGTTCCCCATTTGACCATTTCCTTTTAGAGGAAACCCTTTAGATTTTCCACCACCATTAGATCCTTTGTTGTCTTGTTTCCCAGTGAAAATGGTTTCACCATGTGCTACTTGATACATTTAGGCTTCAGCCATTTCCACTATTTCATTTACTGACTTTGGTTTTCTTTCCTTTATCCACTCCTGTAAAGGTGATGGTGTATTCCTCATTAGTTGTTCACGGAGAATTAGGTCGTACAATCCATTGAAGTCTGTAATTTCCACTGTTTCCAGCCAACGTTTCATGTTAAGCTCTGCCTTAACCCTATACTCTTTATAAGATTCTCCAGACGTTTGCACAATATTACTGAACTTTGCTCGGTATGCCTCTGCTGTGAGCTTGTAACGTTTCAAGATACTCTTCTTAATTTCATCATAATTATTGCTTTGATCCACAGGTAAACATGAGTAAGCTTCCAATGCTTTTCCAGATAATAATGGAACCATTCTCACTGCCCACTGTTCTTTATCTCATTTGTGTAATGTTGCCAACCTCTCGAATGATGTTAAGAAAACATCCACATCTTGTCCTTCAATAAACTTTGGTAAGTTCAATTTAAAGTTAGTAAATTTAGATACAGCTTGTTGTGTTTCAACTCTAGTCTGTTCACCTTTCTCCACCTCCAACTTAACTTGAAGTTCGATTTCTCTTTCCTTCACTTGAAGTTCTTATGTTCTCATATCACGCTCAAATGCTTCCTGCTCCTCAGCGCGCCTATCTGTCCGTTCCTGACGCTCCACAGCAGACAAATCCCTCCACAATGTCAAACAAGTCTCCATACTCTGACCTTTTCCAACCATCTCATGCACCCAATCTGGGAGCTTCGACATTTTGAAACCAACACTAAAACACCTAATAACCTTAATTGATTACAACTCACCTCACTACTAATGTGCAGATACCTGTATATCTCCCACAACTTCACTCAATTTGACCTAGGGTACCACAAAAATGCAAATCTACAACAGAATATGCATAAATAAACCTCAGGCACCCATACAAACAATACTGTACAAACAACTTTTCTTATGTACAATATTCTTAATTAAATTTAAATTTATTACAAATATATACTGCTTGCAATTTTTTCAATATATCTCTGATCAATTTAAACCATCCCCACTGCTGCCACCAATAATGTCACGAAGGTCTGTAGTCATGGTGCCTGATAATGTATAAAGTCAACAAAGATACTGAGTTCATGGTCCATTTTTATTACCTAATAATAATACATATAATCAATCCCACACATACCCACTCACTCACTGTAAATACAAATATAGTTTATCAAATATGTAGAATGACAAAAGACCAAGGCAAGTTAACCTTGGCAAATAATGTTCATAATTATAAACTGTAGAGTTAATTCTCCACAAAATCTGCAATGTCCATCCACTTGGTTAGGTAAAGTTCAGTAGGTAAAACAGCCCTGTACTATGGTACTGTTCAACCAACGAAAGTTCTCTCCACTGTACTCCCTAATAGTACTGTTCACTTCATAATGTTCATGTACCCCTCGGTGGGTTAATTCACCGTTAAATACAGTATAATTATTACAGGTTAATATATATACTCAGTATTACCTTTCTGATATATACATGGACACATATTACTTCCATAAATCAGTTTATAATAGACACCGGACTATTATACACCAGCTATGGTACACAAAATACTTCACTATGTCCACCCGCCACATCACTTCCGGTACCCTGTGACCTCGAAAGGATTCCACCACACAACAGAATCCCACACGTGACCTTCACCTCACGGCACTAACTCTGCCACATCATCATGGCACATATCTCGGCGACACTAAACTCTAGACGCCAACACTGCATGCCCTAGTCCGAATTATTCTGACGTTTTATCGACTTTTTTCATATCGGTCTGTCGTCGATTAACGTCAGAACTCCGGCCCTCTATAATATGCGGGAAATATGCGACCCGCGCCCGGAGCGCACTTCAAACTGATATTTTAGAAACAAATCGTCACTTTCACTTTCAGTTTTCTCTCCTAACAAAAGAGCTCCACAAGGGACTTAACTCTAGCAAAGTACTGATCCCAACTTTTAAGGTGTAACACCACTAACAACTACATCACACCATTTAAAACTAAAAAGGATAATAACAAAATTAATAAAATCATACAAAACAGCAAACAGCGTACAGAAAAGGAACATAAGAAAGAAGTCAAAGGAGAACAAAACAAAAGAACCAAAATTAAACAAAGAGATACATCAACACTTACATTTCCCGCAAATAATGCTTCTAGGTTTCTCGCAAATAATAAGCCTTACGCTACTCCCAAACAAAGATGACTACGAGTGGAACTTTTTGTAGAAAATATTGTTAAACAACGACGTATGTGTTTGATGACGACTCTGGACAATAAAACATCATGAAGAATTTTGATATATTTATTATAGATACATGTAACAAAAATAATTACACTTATAAATATATCTATTATACTAGTACCATCATATTATATGTCTGATATATGAGTATGAGATATTTCTAAAGCTTCGGGTCCGGACAGTTTAAGTCCGAGAAGTATTGAGGAAGCAAATGTAGAAGTTATCACAAAATTATTTAACAGATCTTTTAACTGTGGTGAATATCCTTCCATTTCGAAAGTTGCAAATGTCCCACCTGTATGAAAAACAAGAGATCCCAGAGGGATCTTGGCGCCCACCATTGTACCATCTTCATTAGTTCTTTGTCAGTTCGATCTTTTCTCTTCTTTCCTCTAATTTGTTTGATTGAGTCATGTTAACAGTTAATGCACCTTGAGGTAACTTTTGATCTTAACTTAATACTGATGTGTATGAAAGCCAACCTTCAAAGTGAGCTGGTCATTTCACATATTTACTAGTAGAGTACTTAATGTGAAAAAAATAGGATCGATCATTGCAATATGAGAAAGCTCTGTTCAGTTCTTCCTTTAGCCATTTTGTTTTTAAGATCAGTCTCAAAATATAACCTGCACAACGAGGGATCAAGGAGAACCTACATATCAAATTTGAAAAATATCCCTCATGCCCACTTAATTTTGGGAAGAAATATTTCCACAGCATTTAACACAATGCTTCAGCACATTTAAATTAAATATAACATGACAATGTTTGTAATATGTAAAACAGAATAAAACATTATATTTTTAATTCTTCAACCCTAGTTAAAACCTGACATGATCCACTACATTCAGGTCTTCCAAAAAAGAAATACATAAAAATCGCACCTCAAAGTAGACACCCTGGCAGTATTTATATAGAAATTCTAAATCACGGACAGTTCGATTCAAATCGAAGTAATGACAACTGAAAAATGTACTGCCCCCTGTTAATGTGGAAAGGACTATAGTATCTTTTATTCATTAATTTTTCGACAGTCGCCCAAACCATTTTTGTTGGGCCAGTGACTACCTCACTTTTGACAACTTTTGGTCTCTCGAGCAAGACTTTAACTGCCATTGGCAAGCAGGCGACCGTCCATTTCAGGCACTGCTGCACAAAAATGGAACAAGGGGAACCCAGCACAGCTAGGGACCAATGGGAACCTACATATAAAATTTGCGAAAGAATCCTTCGGTACTTCCCGAAAAATAGCGATAACAAACTTTCACTATCAAAATCCAAAATGGCAACCTGTCGGCCATGTTGTTTATCCGATCAGTCTCAAAAGTTGCCATGCACAGCTATAGACCAAGGGGAACCTACATATAACATTTGAGAAAGATCCCTCTGGTACTTCCCGAGAAATAGCGATAACAAACTNAAATCCAAGATGGCAACCTGTCGGCCATGTTGTTTATCCGATCAGTCTCAAAAGTTGCCCAGGCACAGCTAGAGACCAAGGGGAACCTACCTATAAAATTTGAGAAAGATTCCCTCGGTACTTCCCGAAAAATAGCGATAACAAACTTTCACTATCAAAATCCAAGATGGCAACCTGTCGGCCATGTTGTTTATCCGATCAGTCTCAAAAGTTGCCATGCACAGCTAGAGAACAAGGGGAACCTGCATATAACATTTGAGAAAGATCCCTCTGGTACTTCCCGAGAAATAGCGATAACAAACCTTCACTAACAAATCCAAGATGGCCGCCTGTCGGCCATGTTGTTTGTACGATCAGTCTCAAAAGTTGCCCTGCACAGCTAGGAACCAAGGGGAACCTACAGATCAAATTTGAGAAAGATTCCTCCGGTTCTTCCCGAAAAATAGCGATAACAAACTTTC
>NW_018408746.1:557026-558014 GCF_002113885.1 Mizuhopecten yessoensis | reverse complement strand
GCCATTCTGACCCCTACAGTAACACTGGGTTACAGTGAGACTGGACACTTGTTTACTGCTTGAGGAACATTAGAAATTTCCTTTACATACCAGACAAATTTCATCACCTGATATATTTACCATCAATGTTGCCTGCATTGTGGCTGGTTTCCAACCATTAAGTTGTCTGCAGAATCTGTGGTTATAAAGGCCAAGTTCTATAACATTAAGACCCCTATTTGTTTTCTTGTTTTATAGTAAAGAGTCAGTCATTTGGAGAACAAAACTCCAAACTTGGAGGGTTACAGTTTCTTGGAATGATTCACTGGTTTATGATAGAATTGTCAACTCCTTCCCATTAAAATAAAAGCAGCTGTTCATCTCGTAGACCGATCCTTCTCATCACAACTTCAAACTAATTCATCTCCCAAATAACAACTATTCCCCTCCAGAATTACAGCATCTTCATTTTGAAATGATAGCTTCTTTCTGTCGTGAGTTACAGGAAATATCACCCCCACATTTCACCTCCTTGATCTTAGTACCCCAAACAGCACTTTCTCTCCCCAATTACAGCACTTCCTCTCCCCAATTACAGTTTCTTCCTTTCCCAAACTACTGCTGTATTCTTCTTTCCCAAATTATAGCCGATCCTTTTCTTGAATTACAGTAAATTTTTCCAACAGTTAAAAGTTCCGTCCTCACCCAAAAGTCAGAACTTCCGTCTCCCAAGTTACAGCATCCTCCCTCCAAAATTGCAATCCATTTCACTCGCAAGTTACAGTCCCTCTCTGTCCTAAATTATGGTGTACTGGTTCTTATCATAAATTACAGCATATTTCTCTAACAACTATAGTCCGTTTCTCAGTATTGTCTGTCCTAGGCTCATTTTTAACCGAAACAAGGATGTAAAGAACCATCAATCAATCAATCATACTCCTCAGTACAATTAAGACGCTTGATAGGTGAATATGACCTCGGTATTTATTACTTTAATACAAAATTAATT